>NC_064640.1:1008641567-1008945761 GCF_023864345.2 Schistocerca serialis cubense
GGTTGGGTTTTGCTTCATAGAAACACCTATTCGTGAGGTCAGACATGGAAAGAGCTAACAGAGATTTTAACTTTAAGTTTTAATTAAAGTGTTATTAACAAAAATAATTACAACACAGCATATAGATGCTACTGTGGCATTTGCAAGACAGAAAAAAACATAAATAAAACGTAGACAATTGATTTACAAGTCGTTGAACGAGTCTCCCCGCCTCTCATTCCTCGGGATGCCCTTTCCATCTTGTATCTAATTAAGAGTGATTCCAGATTAATCAAATGGCTCCAAGCACTATGGGACTTAACATCTGAGATCATCACTCCCCTAGACATAGATCTACTTGAACCTAACTAACCTAAAGACACCACACACATCCATGCCCGAGGCAGGATTAGAACCTGCGACCGTAGCAGCAGCGCGGTTCCCGACTGAAGCGCCTAGAACCGCTCTGCCACAGCGGCCGGCTCCAGATTAATATCTACTAGAAGTACAAACGTGGTTGCCTATTTGACCATCAATGAACTAGCCATGACCTCGAAGAATGTATCATTTTATACGTGAAACTTGCCGCTCTTTTCAAATCTTGAATCACAAATTAGGGTTCCGGTTTAAAAAAGCTCTTTAACCTCCAATAAAACTAAAAAATTAAACTCCTCCCGAACATGCCACGAAGGCCCAACGGTACCGACAGGTCGCAGTGTCAGCCTCAGCTCATAGGCGTCACTGGATGCGGATTTGGAGGGGCATGTGGTCAGCACGCCGGCCGCTGTGGCCGAGCGGTTCTAGGCGCTCCAGTCCGGAACCGCGCTGCTGCTACGGTCGCAGGTTCGAATCCTGCCTCGGGCATGGATGTGTGTGATGTTTAAATAGTTCTAAGTCTAGGGGACTGATGACCTCAGATGTTAAGTCCCATAGTGCTTAGAGCCATTTGAACTATTTGTGGTCAGCACACAGCTCTCCCTGTCGTATGTCAGTTTCCGAGACCGGAGCCGCTACTTCTCAATCAAGCAGCTCCTCAGTTTGCCTCACAACGGCTGAGTGCGCCCCGCTTGCCAACAGCGCTCGGCGGACCGGAAGGTCACCCATCCAATTGCTAGCCCAGTCCGACAGCGCCTAACTTCGGTGATCTGACGGTAACCGGTGTTACCACTGCGGTAAGGTCGTTGGCTTTAACCTCTAAAGAACCCAGAAAATTACGTTCAAGGTCAGGGCAGTTATAGCAATGTGTGACCCTCTTTGCCACCTACGACTTTTATCTAAAACTTTTTGCAATATCTCATCTCCGCGTTGATTTATTCCCCATTATGGATTAAAATCGTCCACCCTGCATATAAGCGGCTACAAACATTAAAGGAGGATATGTGTGTTGCTCCACACGGTCTAGCATTCACTTAAAGAACTAACACATCCCTAGATTTCCATCTCCCGTGACCAATGACTATAAGATTTCGTTTAACTATTCCCTCCACCATTGAGCTACCATTACTCTTATTCTGTCATGCACTAAAAAACTGATTTTCCACTTAACAACTAAGAAACTACGGCAGATACTCTACGTGTTAGATAAACTAAAGATGGCCTTGCTTGTGTCAGCGTGACGCTCAAATGACGTCGGTGCAACCTGCGAACATTCTCGTAAACAAACAACAAACACTGACAGGTAAATTTCATCCTCTGTTGTTCATCTGGCCTAAATAAGTAACGTGTTGTATTATTTACACTAAAGTATTGCTATTTATTAAACTTACTACAATTTAAGTGTTTTGGTACTTTCTGACACTAAATATTTATGTTCTCCCCAGATCTCAAGCACGTCGGTGATGATACACTCAGTTTAGTTCCGCAGTGTCTAGCTCAAACACTTGGTGGTACAAGCAAACGTGATTCCTCTCAGTCTGGTGCGCTGCACTAGGTTTATTTTTCTCATGAAACTCCTAGTTGTGTGCTGATGACGTAATACAGATTTTCTTCCCTGAAAAATTATAATATTTTGTGTCTACGTCTCTTTTAATCGTTAACCCAAAGGTACAAATTCGCGTCCCTCATGGTGTCGTTCGTATGATCCTTACTTTTGTTCACCTATTCATTTGATGCTGTTTGATCCATTGCCTCTCCGAGTGACTCTCACTGTCTGTGCAGTCAATTAAGGCTCCTCGAAAAAATAAACCGACCGCCTCGCACCTGCACTGTGACGAGAGGCGCTCACAAGAAAATAAACACTCAACGAAGTGGTCCCTAGCTCTCCTAGCGTGAACCAAACACAACTGACATAATGTCAGATAGACACCCACACTGTGGACACAATACGACTCCATCGAAAAACACTGGCGAAGACGCAGCTCCAGAGTGGTTAGTTACAACACAAACGCAATCAGTGATGCCAACGACAAGCGAAAGGATGACAAAGTTCAGGAAAGACAACGATAGGGATACTCCGAAGTCCGAGTGGGATGATAAATGTTCTGATTTTACTAGACAAAAACAACTGAAGACAGGGGAGCACGTCTATGCATAATTTTCGTGACTTTTGCTCTGTTACAAAATTGCTCCGTATGAATCGGTCGCACATTCTCTCTCTGTCTTTCACAACGTAGTGATCCTGAGACGAGCATGTATGAAGATTCGCACCACACTTCGATTCTTCCTAACTGACTGACACTCCAACAATCCTTGCAATCCTGAGGAGAGACAAACTGCTAGTGAAGGTAATCACAAACTATACTAATACTCAACAACAACCTAAATAAAAAAGTATATCTAGCTTAATATGAACTTACATCCTCCCTTACTCTACAAAAGGCTTCACATGACAAGAGACGGGTTCCCACTGTGATACTGGTATGATGGGTTAGGTGGCCTCAACTGTTTGATATCTCCTTTCTGGTTCTCTCCAGTTTCGATAGAAGTGTCTGTTGCCATTTCGTCAATGGAGGTTGTTCCAGTTATTTCGGTTATCTGGAGGGGATCCCTCTGCTTGCTGTCGCCCATAACCGCGTCCTCCTGGTGGTCTATTTCTATGGTGATTATTGTTAGTCGTTGTCTCGTTGTTCCTATGCTGCGATTCGCGGAAGTTTCCTTCCCAGTCTTTTCTCGTGCGTTGTTCATTTCATAGGCGAACTCCAGTTCACGGAGAATGCTTTTAAACGCTTCAGTATTATCTCCGCACCTTCCTGCAAGTACCTTTTGGTAACTAAACCGCAGTTTCATTTAACAGGAATGAATAATCTTGCTGTTACTAATGGTTCTTCCAGAAAGTAATTCTTCTTGACAACTAATTCGAACATTTTCGCAGGCTCTTGAACCTCGATGATTCCAAGTCTTGGGACGTTATGATCTCCTGTTTTGTCCCGTCTGCGTTTCTCGTGACCAATAACGCATCTCTGATATATTCTGCAGATGCCACGCATCTTTACCGCGACTGACCCTTCCATGTGTTCACATATGAATTCTAGCTTATATCTTGATGGCCAAGGTGCCTCGTGGAATAGCTCTGCGGTCTGGGGCGTCTTGCCACGGGTCGCGCGGCTCCCCCAGTCGGGACTGATGGCCTCAGCAGTTTGGTCCCATAGGTACTTACCACAAGTTTCCAGTTTCTTAATGGCAAAGAGGGGGTCATCGACTTATCGGATTGCCCAATCCAAGGCTTCAGATACAAATTATTGCCGCTGCGCCGATAATTTTGAAAGTTTTGAGCAGGCGGGATACGTTTGTGGTAAAAGTCCATGTCATATGCACATGTGCCGTTATATCTGAATGTGTTCTTTCCGTATCCTCTTCTGGCCCCATTCGTTAACTGCTATCGTTGGCCTGTGTCATTCTCTTCGTGGAAAGTCTGTCAATGTGTTTTGCGTGATCTTACGTCTCTTTAATGTCTTTCATGATTTCTTTCTGCTGCATATTAGTTCCTCGGTGATCCTCCTATACCCCTTTTCGTTCTTCATGCTGCTGCTCCAACTGACTTATCTTCTCCGAATTTTGCGATATTTGGTCCTGCGCTTCTTTTACAATTTTCTTCCCATGTTCCTGTAATGTGACTAGCACCCTCTTCGCTCGGCAAACCGTCTGCTGTGCTTTTCTCACGTGATTTTTTGCCGCTACTGCTCACTTCCTTGCTACAACTACTTCTACACAAGCTACCCTTGCGTCTGTCTTTGTGTCAGTTGCCATATGTTTTGATTTTGTTTCTGTTGCTGTCTGTTAAAATTTTGTATTTCGTCCTTGATATCACCTATATCTCTCCCTTAAGTCTTCCTCGAACTTCCGTCTCTCCTCTTCTGTCAGTCCGGAGCCGCGCGACTGCTACGGTCGCAGGTTCGAATCCTGCCTCGGGCGTGGATGTGTGTGATGTCCTTAGGTTCGTTAGTTTTAAGTAGTTCTAAGTTCTAGGGGACTGATGACCACAGATGTTAAGTCCCATAGTGCTCAGAGCCATCCTCTTCTGTTTTGTGCCATTTTTCTTCTACCTGTAATAAAAATTCTTTATTTTCATTCCACCTTTTCTCTTCTGCCTCTTTTCTTAAAAAAGTCTTTATTTTCTTCAATTTTCTTCCGCCTTTTCCCTTCTGCCTCTTCTAGAAATTCAAAAATTGAATCGATTTGCATACTCTTTCTCTTTGCTAACACTGGTGTAGAGACACGTGGATTAACTACACTACATCGCTCTGTTGCTGATTCCGGTCTTATTTCTTGCCATGGCGGTTTGGATGCTACATGGTGTGAATCTCCTCTCATCCTCATAGTCATAGCTCACATTGGACAATTCCTCACAATCTGATGCTACTTTCTCCATGCTGTCAACACTCTGGACTGACTGCTCTGCACGAAAGTCGATCCGTTCATCTCTGAATTCGTCCACTTACCACTTTTGTATTTTATCCTTACTGAAATCTGTATCTCTTATCTCCCAACGCTCCAGCCATGCTTTGCTTCTCATTATCAATCACGTAACGTTTTACCATATCGCTATTACCAACCCAAATGGATACTGCCTAGTAGCCGAAAGTAAAATCTCCCCTGTATTAGCACACATGTAATAAATAATCCTAACAAAAGAACATCACTAGTACCGTGGCTGTAGGCAGTAAAAGCACGTGATTCAGAAACCATAGACCAACACACACACAAACTAGTTACCTAAGGAAAAAATACATGGATTATTAAATTTTCGCTAGCCATTACAGTTACCACCAAACCAATAGTTCACAATCCAGTCATATTGAATTAACTGAGAATTATCAGTCATCAGATTATATTTATTAATCAAAGCACGATCCTACCAGGCAAAGACTTCTGGCAAGACTCATTCAGCTACAATAGCCTGACAACCCCATAAAGGTTCCAAAAAATTATCCATTCTGGCAGGGATAACTCTAACATATGGAGCCACCACTTCAGTGACACTACTAAAAGTATGCAGAGGAAATAGTAACACAAATGACTATAAAAAGTGGCCCTGTGTAGTATCACTGAAGATGACACATTGCATATCTCACTACAGGAATACTCCTGTCATCTTCTACATAAGTAAATAAAACTATTAAACGTTATCATTTGGTCTTGTAAACTTCACTGGGTGAAAGAATCAAATATGATGTCAGATTTATTCATAAAACATGGAATATGAGTCAATATAACATCTTGATTATATGCTATCTAACATTCATAAAGCAGAATGATCTGACTGACGTTTCGCAATATTGAAACAAGGGTGGTAAGTCGACTTTAAATGTGACTTTGAAAGGATAACGCTACCTGACTATAATTTATACCAGTGACAGCGACTGTGAACTTAGCTCATAAACGAGCTACAATAACGCAATTGGATCGGACAACAACTGCTGCTTCCATGAACGAGCCATAAAGTTACAAAATTTACTTTCAATATTCCTACTGCTGGGGCTGCACAATGCTCACCACACAAGTAGAAAACTCGAGACGTGATTCCTACTGCGCCTCAGCGTCAGGTCAGACATAGAACCTTTCATCTGCAGTCCTCCTCGGAGCAAAACGGAATGTTGATCATGCTCTTCCATGAATCCTGAAGGAATATTATACCATCTGGACTCTTGCACAGACCGCGACCAAATGACCTCTTCCACCCACTAGCTCCAAGGCCGCGTGAAGGTCCCCATGAATTTTTCGCCAACAGACTAAAACTGCCAATCGACAACTTCGAAAACAGTCATGGGCAAACTGCACATCACTTTGCATTCACTACAGCCTCCCTCCATAAAGCGCGAAAGAACTTGTGCCGGTGTAAGCTGTCGCCAGCACACCGGTCGGCAAAGATGAAGCGCGAAGGTCGATAAGTAGACGCAGGATCACGAGACAGGCCGGAGACACACCAACAAGCAACACGCCATCAACGCCCTATCGACAGCATGTATTTAGGCCGCCGACGCTAACTGGAGGCCTCACTGACTCACTCTTCCAGTCTGGTGTCGGTCAGTATATTCGCAGAGCACATCACAGGCTACGACAGTACATAGCGTCCAGATTAGTGACTAACAGTGAGACTAAAGTTTGTAGCAGCAATATTACCGATATTGTCTGCAAGAGTACTGTTACTGATGAGCTTTTACAACAGAACATGGACTCTATTCCAGTTAAGTAACTGTTTCCACTTTAGTAAATAAAGAACCATGTTAATCGACACGTGCACATGTGTTGTAGAAAGAAGATACCGGCCACCCTTAACAATGTCCCTTCCCTTGCTTCCTTGTAGTTCAAGACTCCTACAGTGGTGACGAGGATGGGGCAGTGGCGATGAGAATAATTCAGTGGCGGTCAAAGATAATTATCAACCTGGCCGAAAATTTTGCTTGCTTCTCTTGTGTTTTGGCTTGCAGGGGTGCTCGTGTTCAAGTGTTTCTATTTGCTAATTTGTTTTTGTGTTCTTGCATGTATTCTAGGAGGGGAGCCGCAGAACTAATCCAATTTCTCTTTTCAAAGGCTTTGCTTTGTGTAAACCATGAATTCTCCACCCCCTCCACTCACTGCCCCCGCGCCACAGCCGCAGACAACACAATGTGATGGCTCTAACACAAGTTTTTCAGTTTCAGAATCAACAGGTCGCTGCCCTACTGACGATGATCCAACAACTACTCACTGCACAAGCTGCGTCTGCCGCACAACAACAATCGACCAGTCAACCAGTCCAACAAGTGCCGCCGACCAACGTTCAGGCAATTTAAGGATACACAAGAGGAATGGCTCGAATACCTGACTCAGTTCCAAGCCCATTGCCAAGTTCATTGTGTTCAACACACTGTAAAGTTGCAATTCTTCCTTTTGATTGCAGGGTCCCCAGTGTTCAGGTTAATACAAAAACTATTTCCCAACTGCGTCTACTGGCGAACTCAGCTACGACCAAGTAATTGCTGCATTAACTCAATACTATGACCAGCAAGTCCAAGTAGCTGCAGCTAGATATCAGATGTTTCGTTTGCAGAAAAACCCGGAACAGACGTACCGCCAATGGTACACACAATTAACGGGCATGACCAGGAAGTGTAAATTTAAGTGACAACCTTTACAGTGATTTAATGCTCCGCGATGCACTAACATTCAATGTCCCAGATACTAGAATACGGAAACAGATCTTAAAGTACTCTGATCCATTACTTCCCCAAGTATTGCAAATCTTAGAGTAAGTCTGGCATGGGGACGAAGGAGTTGAGCGCGGGTGCAGGCCCGCAGTTGCTCGGTCGCTTGACAGTGCGCACGGTGTGGGCCCGCCCGTGGCCGGCGCGCCGTAAGGCACGGAATCTCGCACCAGGGCGTATCGCTTCTGGTCGGGCGTGCACGTGACAGGCCTTACACGGGGAAGTGATGTGCCATACATAGCCTCTCCTTTCCAAGTGGCTCTTTCCGCCTTCCCGTGGTCCCAGACGTCAAGCTCGGCATTTCTCGGGCCCGCCCGGATGTTGCCTTGCGTCAAAAGGGAGAGCTGCGACCCAACCCGATGCGAAAGGGGAAGCTGTGTCGTCCAGGGACCGAAGATCTGTCCCTCAGGGGGGGGGGGGGGGGGAGGGTTGAGCGGGACTGCTAGGCTGCGGGTGGTATTGCTCACTCCGTGTGCGACCCCTGTGCGCTGGGCAGCTGCAGCTCCTCTCCCTCTCTGCGCAGAGCACAGACCAGCAGGTGCTCTGCATGTCGGCCACCTCGTTTGTCGGCGTGGGATCTCGGCGCGAGTCGGCAAGGGCGCATCGCCGCACCCGCTGGTAACCGGGGCGTGTTCTGCCAAACGCAGGAGGTGGTGACATCGCCTGGGCCAGGTTAGATGGGTCCACAGCGCTGAACGACTGGGTGACCGGCCCACAACCTGAGTAGGAGTGGGTCCATGGCCGAGAGGTGGAAGCTCGGGCTACTAGGCGGCGAAGGACGAGAGGTACATCCGCCTCTCCGAAGTGTGGGGTGCACTTGCCGATGAGCGCCGAGGGAAATCGTCGATGACGGGGCCACCGAGGGGGACCAGTAGGTTGGCGATGGCATGCTGAACCAGGCAGCTCAGGAGTGCCCTTGGCTTTGGGGCGAGACCGGTGAGTGAACTGCAGCAGTGCAGCAGCCCCCCCCCCCCCCATGCTAGAGGAGCTGGTCCAGGGTAAGAGACGGGCTCCCATTTCTTTCCCTTGTCTTACAAACATGGCTGATACAGAGGCGAGTGAATCTAGTGCGATCTCGAGGGCGTCGGTGTCTGCTGTTCCTAACTCAGAGGAGGAAGGGGAAAAGAATGATGAAAATATTCTACAAACATATATAAGAATAAGCCAGATTTTACACTCTAGTGTCAAAATTGGAAACCTCAGCCAGGCTGCAGTCCTGGCAATTTAAAATGAACTCGCTGCCTGTGCTATCGCCAGTGCGGAGCTCGAGGGGCGACTAGAGGAGCTAGAAAAAGAGAATCAAAGACTGCGTCAGCAACCAGCCAAAACATGGGCTGGAGTGGCAGCACAAGCAGCGACAAAGACTCAAACAAAGAAAGAGACTATTGCCAAAATATCGAATAGACCGGACACGGCGATCTTTCTGAGACCCTGCCCGGTCAGACTATTAAGAAGGTGCAGGAGATTTTTACCACCACCATAGACCCTGCGAAGGATATGATCAAAATTAACAAAGTTAAGGCGGCAAAAAATGTTGTAGTAATAGATGTAGCCACAGAAGAAGACAGGGACAAAAGTCTGAATAACGCTAAGTTAAACAAAGCCATAAAATGTGAACCACCAAAAAAGCGAAACCCGCTGGGATTCTTTATGATGTGCCAGTAGCACTAAAAGAATACGAAATATATGAGAATATGTACGATCAAAATTTTGATTACATGGAATGGGACACCTTTAAGAACGAGTTCAAGCTACGCTTTAAAATGGGGCTCCGGGAACGCAATGTTGTTCATCACGTTGCCGAGGTCTCTGGAAAAATGTGGCCCAAGCTCACCACTATGGGGGAGTTTACATAGGATTCCATGCCATAAATGTCCGTGACTATTTAGTGGTCCCACAGTGCCACAATTGTCGTGACCTGGTCCATATACACAAGCACTGCGAAAGAAAGCCGGCCTGCTCCAGGTGTGGGGCGGAGGATCACGTTAAAAAGAACTGTGATAAAATTGGGATATGCATCCCCTGCACAAAGAGAGGAAAGAAATATTTTAACACCACAGGAAGAAACTGCCCTACATACAGGATGCTAGAGCAAAAACTCACTGCTCGAACTGACCATGGCTGAGGCTATACCTGAACACAGGAAGCCAAAGAGGAAGTCCCCGAGCAAGAGGTTGAGGGATGCAATGAGGGCTAGTAAATTCAGAGAATTTATTCAAAAGTTTACAGAGTCGCAACATCACACAATAGTAATGAAAGATGCATGTATTCGAACAGACCCCTGTGGTCATAAAGATGCTCCCTCTCCTCGAAGCCGAGTATTAAGGTCGATAGAAGATCACGTGAGACCACATGGGCATTCCGTGGTCGGGAGTTTACTGGTGAAAGAATGTAATGAAGCAAGTGTCAAAGAGCAAGTACAGGTCAATGCCGTAAGCAGCTCAAGTTCCCCAACAGGCTTAACAACAGGGCTGGGTATCGATCCTGTTATGATATGTCCCAACCTGGAGCATGCTTTGCAATTAGCTCGTCTAGAGGAGCCGGCTGTCCTCACTACAGCCTTAAGGCATGTGGTGCCTGTAGGCCACGAGTACCGAAGAGACATCATCTTTCCGATAATGGAGGCTGTAGACAGGATACAGCTTAAGACAACGAATCTCCCCACAGACTTTGGAGCCCTGCGGGACTTGGTCAAAAAAGGTATTCGAAAGACGTAGTGAGAAATTTGATCTCGATGAGCTTTATAATCAATCTGTCATTACTAATGGAAGAGTAGCACACGACTGGAGTAAGAACTGGCCAGAATCTGATAGTCATACTTACTTTCCACGTGAGCCGTTTAAACGTGGGACAGATAAACACTCATAACAGCAAATTAGTCCTGCAAGAACTCCGAAGAGTGGTGGAGAAGAAGAGTCTGGATGTGCTCTGTTTGCAGGAGCCGTACGTACTCTCTAGCTGGGCGGATCCCTTTCATGGTTGTTAATTGGCAAGTAATTTACTGTGGAGCGGAGCCGGACGCGTTGGCAGAACGGTTGCAGGCGCTTCAGTCCGGAACCGCGCGACTGCTACGGTCGCAGGTTCGAATCCTGCCTCGGGCATGGATGTGTGTGATGTCCTTATGTTAGTTAGATTTAAGTAGTTCTAGGTTCCAGGGGACTGATGACCTCAGATGTTTAGTCCCATAGTGCTCAGAGCCTTTTGAACCACTTGAACTGTAGAGCGGAACCGAGGGCCGCAGTCATGGTTATTAACAGAGTGCTAAGAGCTAAAGCCCTCGCGCAGTTCTCCGATGACCACTGCAACGTCGTGGCATTACAATCACCGGTAGGAGTGCTTTACGTCGTCAATATGTATTTTCAATAAGGCAGAGGAATAGACGAATTCCTAGACAAGCTGACTCAAGGAGCCACGGCGTTGCGGGGGCGCAAATTCATCGTGACTGCAGATATATACGCGAAGTCCCCCCTGTGGTTCAGTAGCACTCAAGACGATCGAGGTGATAAGGCAGAAGAAACAATCATGGCACTGCAATTAGTAGTCGCCAACAAGCAAGGGAACCCCCCCCCCCCTCACCTACCAGAGGAGGGGGGGGGGGGGGGGGAGGGTTACCTCGAGCAATTAAACAGAGAACCGACTCGTGGAGATAACATCTTGGACCTACTGATAACAAACAGACCCGAATTTTTCGGCTCTGTAAGCGCAGAACAGGGAATCAGTGATCATGAGGCCGTTGCAGCATCCCTGAATATGGAAGTATATAGGAATATAAAAAAAGGGAGGAAGGTTTATCTGTTTAACATGAGTAATAGAAGGCAAATTTCAGACTACCTAACAGATAAAAACGAAAATTTCTGTTCTGACACTGACAATGTTGAGTGTTTATGGAAAAAGTTCAAAGCAATCGTAAAATGCGTTTTACACAGGTACGTGCCGAGTAAAACTGTGAGGGACGAGAAAAACCCACCGTGGTTCAACAACAAAGTTAGGAAACTACTGCGAAAGCAAAGAGAGCTTCACTCCAAGTTTAAACGCAGCCAAAACCTCTCAAACAGAAGCTAAACGATGTCAAAGTTAGCGTAAGGAGGGCTATGCGTGAAGCGTTCAGTGAATCCGAAAGTAAAATTCTATGTACCGACCTGACAGAAAATCCTAGGAAGTTCTGGTCTTACGTTAAATCAGTAAGTGGCTCGAAACAGCATATCCAGACCTCTGGGATGATGATGGCATTGAAACAGACGATAACACGCCTAAAGCTGAAATACTAAACACCTTTTTCCAAAGCTGTTTCACAAGGGAAGACCACATTGCAGTTCCTTCTCTAAATCCTCGCACAATCGAAAAAATGGCTGACATCCAAATAAGTGTCCAAGAAATAGACAAGCAACTGAAATCAGTCAACAGAGGAAAGTCCACTGGACCTGACGGGATACCAATTCGACTCTACACAGAGTACGCGAAACAACTTGCCCCCCTTCTAACAGCCGTGTACCGCAAGTCTCTAAAGGAACTGAAGGTTCCAAATGATTGGAAAAGAGCAGAATTAGTCCCAGTCTTCAAGAAGGGTCGTCGAGCAGATGCGCAAAACTATAGACCTATATCTCTGACGTCGATCTGTTGTAGAATTTTAGAGCATGTTTTTTGCTCGCGTATCATGTCGTTTTTGGAAACCGAGAATCTACTCTGTAGGAATCAACATGGATTCCGGAAACAGCGATCGTGTGAGACCCAACTCGCTTTATTTGTTCATGAGACCCAGAAAATATTAGATACAGACTCCCAGGTAGATGCCATTTTCCTTGACTTCCGGAAGGCGTTCGATACAATTCCGCACCGTCGCCTGATAAACAAAGTAAGAGCCTACGGAATATCAGACCAGCTGTGTGGCTGAATTGAAGAGTTTTTAGCAAACAGAACACAGCACGTTGTTCTCAATGGAGAGACGTCTACAGACGTTAAGGTAACCTCTGGCGTGCCACAGGGGAGTGTTATGGGACCATTGCTTTTCATAATATATATAAATGACCTAGTAGATAGTGTCGGAAGTTCGATGCGGCTTTTCGTGGATGATGCTGTAGTATACAGAGAAGTTGCAGCATTAGAAAATTGCAGCGAAATGCAGGAAGATGTGCAGCGGATAGGCACTTGGTGCAGGGAGTGGCAACTGACCCTTAATATAGACAAATGTAATGTACTGAGAATACATAGAAAGAAGGATCCTTTATTGTATGATTATATGATAGCGGAACAAACACTGGTAGCAGTTACTCCTGTAAAATATCTGGGAGTGTGCGTGCGGAACGATTTGAAGTGGAATGATCATATAAAATTTAATTGTTGGTAAGGCGGGTACCAGGTTGAGATTCATTGGGAGAGTCCTTAGAAAATGTAGTCCATCAACAAAGGAGGTGGTTTACAAAACACTCGTTCGACCTATACTTGAATATTGCTCATCAGTGTGGGATCCGTACCAGGTCGGGTTGACGGAGGAGATAGAGAAGATCCAAAGAAGAGCGGCGCGTTTCGTCACAGGGTTATTTGGTAAGCGTGATAGCGTTACGGAGATATTTAGCAAACTCAAGTAGCAGACTCTGCAAGAGAGGCGCTTTGCATCGCGGAGTAGCTTGCTGTCGAGGTTCCGAGAGGGTGCGTTTCTGGATGAGGTATCGAATATATTGCTTCCCCCTACTTATACCTCCTGAAGAGATCACGAATGTAAAATTAGAGAGATTCGGGCACGCACGGATGCTTTCCGGCAATCGTTCTTCCCGCGAACCATACGCGACTGGAACAGGAAAGGGAGGTAATGACAGTTTCACGTAAAGTGCCCTCCGCCAGACACCGTCGGGTTGCTTGCGGAGTATAAATGTAGATGTAGATGGAGAGAGTACAAACATCGACGTTACCTTAGTAACGCCAAACCTCGCAAGAAAGATTACAGACTGGATAGTATGGGATCAGATTACAACGGGCGACTACAATTTAGTAACTTTTACAATAGGGGACAGTGAGTGTCACTGGGACATGGGGTGGGAGATGCAGCTTAATTATAACAAGACTGACTGGGTTCCGCTTGGCAAGGGAGTGCGACATTCCGATGATGCCGGATGGTGATGAAAACGTAGAGGAATACGCTGAAGAACTGGTGCAAGCAGTTACTAGGGCGGTTAGGGCAGCTGTACCAACCAGGAGGAGAGCCGTCGTTGCCTTCCCTTCACTATGGTCAGCCGAACTGGGGCATGTGCGCCAGGCTGTAAGGAGGGTGAGGAGGTATTACCAGCGGAATGTCGTTTGGGGAGAAAAGCAACGATGTTTGCAAGTATATAGAGAGACCAAAGAACAATTCCAACAGGAGCTCAAGCAGTCAGGCTAAGGAGCCTTACGTAGAAAGCCAATTGACTACTGACTCTTGGGGTATCCTGTACAAGCTAGTATGGGAAAAAACAATATCACCCTGTAAGTAGGCTGTTTAGGTTTTTATGTTGGTAACGCCATGTAGCGCTCTGTATGGAAATCACTGGCTGTGTTGTGTGCAGTCTGTGGCTGGTTGGCATTGTTGGAATATTCGCCATTGTAGTGTTGGGCAGTTGGATGTGAACAGCGCGTAGCGTTGCGCAGTTGGAGGTGAGCCGCCAGTAGTGGTGGATGTGGGGAGTGAGATGGCGGAGTTTTGAGAGCGGATGATCTGGACATGTGTCCATCAGAGAGAGTAAATTTGTATGACTGGATGTCATGAACTGATATACATATTATGACTTCTGAAAACTATTAAGGTAAATACATTGATTGTTCTTTATCAAAATCTTTCATTTGATAACTATGCCTATCAGTAGTTAGTGACTTGAGTAGTTAGAATCTTTTACTTAGCTGGCAGTATTGGCGCTCGCTGTATTGCAGTAGTTCGAGTAACGAAGATTTTTGTGAGGTAAGTGATTCATGAAAGGTAAAGGTTATTATTAGTCAGGGCCATTCTTTTGTAGGGATTATTTAAAGTCAGATTGCGTTGCGCTAAAAATATTGTGTGTCAGTTTAGTGTTGATCGGAATAAGTAAAGAGAGTAATTTCTGAGTACGTTCAGTTTTGCTCAGCTGTTTGAAAAGCAAATAACGTATGAGGTTTATCAGCACAGTCATTCATTAATTTTTCTAAGGGGACGTTTCAACCCATGGTGCTATCTACCGTCAGGGATGGGAACTGGATGACAGAGACTTGGCGGGAAACCGCCGAGGTTCTCCTCCGGGTCCTGTTGCCTGACAATAGAGGGGAAGATCATTCAGAGGAGCAACAAAGAACCAGAAGAGACCAACGAGTCTACGAGAATAACAACATGGTCTATCCCTTCTCTGAAGAGGAAGTATCCGCCCAAATCAAGGCCCTGAAGAAGGGTAAGGCTCCTAGCCCTGACGGCATTACTGTGAAGGTGGTGCAATTCCTCGCCCCCCAGCTGATGGCACATCTCACTAAGTTACATAACGAGTGTCTACGGCTCAGAAAATTTCCTTCAATCTGGAAAAAAGCAAATGTGGTTATAATCAAAAAAAGTCTGGAAAAAGACCCCAAGGAAGCTAAATCACACAGACCTATTTGCTTACTGGACCTGCTGGGCAAACTTTTTGAGAGGTGGCCAGCAGACAGACTGACAGCCCACAGCGTTTTGTGTGGGATGAGTGACAGACAATTCGGTTTCCGGAGGGGGCGATCGGCGTCTGACGCATTTTCCCTGGCTGCGGACGTCTCTGACTCTGTCCCACACAAGTACGTTGTCGGCATCATGGTGGACATCAGTGGCGCCTTTGACAACCTGTGGTGGCCCTCACTCTTCTCCTGCTTGCCGGAGAAGGAATAGCCAGGGCCATTACATGGCTGTCTTAGGAGCTATTGCGAAGACAGGGAGGTCTGGCTATCGGCCCCTAGCGGCAAAGTCAGCAAGAAAATAACCAAAGGATGTACTCGAGGCTCTGTTCTGGGACCTCTCTTTTGGGATATTAATATGGAACCCCTTATGGATGATTTAAAGAACAGTGATGATGTGCTAGAGGTCATAACCTATGCAGAAAGTCGAACGGATTTAGAACCTGAAGTAGAAAGAGCAATAACTATCCTGACTACATGGTGCCACAAGGCCAAAATGACTATTGCGCCTAGCAAGTCTACATATCTGCTACTCAAAGGCCAACTTGTTAGGAATCTAACTGTAAGAATTAACGGCTCACCAGTTGTTCGGCGCCGTGAGGCCCGTTATCTAGGTGTAGTCGTCGACGAGAGATGGAACTATGCATCACATATTGACACCGTATCACAAATATCATTGGTAATGTTAAATAACCTCATCAGAATTGGTCACAAACGTTTCCATCTCCGACCTGACCTAATCAAATTATATCGCAATAGCATCCTAACTTAGATCGTAGGATACAGGTCAGGGGTCTGGGCACACAGGCTCACGAGGGTTATGCCTGCCATGGCTGTAAGAAGAGTGCAGCGAAACATGCTCCTGCGCTCAGTGGGACCATAAAGAACAACTCCTGGGGAGGCACTTCTAGTGCTAATGGGTCTCTGTCCACTGGACTTAAAAACTAGGAAACAGGCTGCCTGGTACGGGGTGAAAAAGAAGAGGAGAGAGAAAATAGAGGAAATAATGGGGGTTTATGTTGGGGACAAGACAGGAATTAAAAGAAGAGGGATAGAACTGTGGCACGATCAATGGGATAATGATGAGACGGGGCGAAGAACGTACGAGCTGCTGCCAAACATTGAGGAAATTTTAAGGCTCACATACTTCAAACCATCCAGAGGATTGCTGCACTTCCTTACAGGACATGGACCCTACCCGACATACCTGTGCCGGCTTGGGAAGCACGCTACAGCAACGTGTGACTGTGGTGCTGTGCAAGGCACTCCATACCATGTGGTGTATGAGTGCCCCCTTTTCGACGATGTTGCACATCAGCTTAGACAACAACTTCCTAACCACAATACGCACCTGCTCAGGCAAGAGGACACATTTTACATCCTGGACAAACTTTCAGAGGAGATTTCCAAAAAAGTCCTTAGGGAATTTTTAAGGAACAATCATTAAATAATCATTACCCGTCTGAGACTCCATGCACCTTCCTTGTTCCGCCGGCTCCTGGACTCAGCCAGCCAGCCGCTTCACGGCAGGGATCCGCCATGTCTTGGATTGGGGGGTGTACACTGCTAACCGACTGTGACACGCACCAACTATGACAGTAAATATTAGAAATAGGTCAGTTGTAGAATTAGAAAGAAAAAAATTATTAGCATAGTGCTGCAGCGAAACAGTCATAGGCCAGCCCAGTGCCAGGGAAACGCCCAGTGGGGTTATGGTTCAAATGGCTCTGAGCACTATGGAACTTAACTTCTGAGGTCATCAGTCCCCTAGAACTTAGAACTAGTTAAACCAAACTAACCTAAGGACATCACACACATCCATGCCCGAGGCAGGATTCGAACCTGCGACAGAAGCGGTCGCGCGGTTCCAGACTGTAGCGCCCAGAACCGCTCGCAGTGGGGTTAGCTCGGGGGACAAGGTCAACAATAACATAGGTTTGCAGATTGCTGGCACACCTGTAACGCTGCAGGTAGAGTAGACCAATAGGATAAACGAAGTTGCACTCTAATAATAATAGTTGTAGAGGAAGTTAAAATCAACTAGCACTTAGATACATGTATAAATTGAATAACAGTAGGCTAGAAATCCCTGTAGTGGTGAAGGAATAATAGTATTATACCTGTAGTGTTAGAAATTAAGCTGCAGTAATGTTAAATAATATGAAATTAGAACCCACTAAAGTATTTAGGTAGTGGATTGTTATGTATAATAATAGTAATTGAATAAAGAATTTTTAAAAATCTTAGAGCAATATGATTCGGGTGTCATAGCGGCCGATAAATTAGACCAGGCCCCGATTTGTCGTGTCTAGTCCCCCTTGTTCACTGCCGCCCCAAGCAGCCACAACAACGAGAGCACACACAGCGCGGTCAGCCACGTAGACATGTAATCAAGCCTGTGAATTCAGTGAAGTCTTGCCCTAGACGTTTTGCTCGCCATAAAAGACAGGATTTCCCATTACGTAACGCAACGTATTACACTTGTGGAACAAAAGGCCATATCCAAGCAGTTTGTTCGCAACGCCACAAAAATGCCATTTTTTCCGCTCCCAGAAAAAACAGACTCGTGCGCATGCAGTGACTGCTGTGTTTTCAAAACCTACAACAGGTTCTGCCAAATGTAAGATTGAGGTTGTGCCTCCTTCTCGCCCTAGTGTTGTGCAACGACTTTCTAACAAACTATTTGTCTCATTACGAATCGCTGGCCGTCGTGTAAACTTTCAGTTAGACACAGGTGACTCACAAGGGGAGGCCGCCAATTGTGAAATTCAGATTCGATTCATACTGCGCATAATAAAAGCTCATGGCCAGAGGTGTAATGTGGCAAAACACCAAGATGCACTTCTCAGCCGTTGTCGAGAAAATCGACAGTTAAAAGAAACCGTTGCGGTGAAATGCTCTCTACGGTTAATAGATTTATACAGCGTCGTGGCGCAGCGGTAACCGCTCGGGTTTGTAATCGGAAGGTCGGTCGCCGGATCGAATCTCGCGGCATGCGACATTTTTTTTTATTATTAGTTTTTTGTCATTCAAATATATATATAAACTATTAATGAATTGCTTATGTATTTTGGTGAAGGCGTATCGCTCTCCAATTGTAGCGCCTCCATTTTTCCGTTTGTTTAACAGGGTGTACCAAAGCTCTCACGTCCGCACTGATTTTCGACGATGTTATAAGTTGCGCTAGGGACCGCATCTACCTTCTTTCGAAGTTAGCAGGCAACTACGCTTTTATGCGGCGGCTCGTTTCGGCGCATTCAACAGCTGTCCTTCAAGTGTAACGAGCGAGTAACGGAGCTTATGTTTCATACCTGCCACAGCAAATTTGTGTTCGTGGGGTTTCTATTCTAATTCGAACGTTTGACTTACGCTATACGTATTCGTTTCGGAATATCGTTTCCACGTCTTCCGTTAACTATACGTGGTTAACATTATGAAGACAATTAATAACATTTGTGAAATACAACTTTGTTTGCGGAAAACATAATGATGTTCGAAGTCGCCAGTTTTTCCACGACAAACGACCTTCAACAACTTATTATATGCATAATTATTGCAACTGATTGCCGGGAATTATATATATATATATATATATATATATATATGTGTGTGTGTGTGTGTGTGTGTGTGTGTGTGTGTGTGTGTATATAGACACATTTGAATAACAAAAAACAAATACTAAAAAAAAAAAAATTGCATGGCGCGAGACTCGATCCGGCGACCTTCGGATTACGAACCCGAGCGCTTACCGCTGCGCCACGACGCTGTCGATAATTATTAATCGTTGAGAGTATTTCACCGCAACGGTTTATTTTAACTGTCGATTTTCTCGACAACGGCTGAGAAGTGCATCTTGGTGCTTTGCCACATTACACCTCTGGCCATGAGCTTTTATCATGCGCAGTATGAACTGAATCTGAATTTCACAATTGGCGGCCTCCCCTTGTCAGTAACTTTGTTTAACCGTGCCACTCGAACAATTAGGCTCACCACGCCGCACTAGATCTAGCAAACACCTCACTGCTTACAACAGACAGGAAATTCCAGTGCTTGGACAGTGTAGTTTACCTGCCACTTACAAATCTCACTCTAGAACAGTGAATTTTACTGTATTTAAATCAAGAAACAGTGAGAACAGATTCGGTTTAGATTCCTTTGATTTGTTTGGACTTAGCATCCAAGACAATGTACTTCCCATGTCAGCTTTTGCTAGCTTGCTTAAAGAATTTCCTGCTCTATTTTCAGAAGGAATCGGACAAGCTAACAACTTTATAGCGTTTGTTACATTGAAACGCAATGCACAGCCTAAATTTTTCCAGGCCTACCCAGTTAAAATTGCTTTAAGAGACAAAATAGCCAATTAATTGAAAGAACTGCAAGATAATGGTGTAATTGCTACCATTCAAGCTAGTCAATGGGCAAGTCCTCTCATTCTGTTGCCTAAGCCCCCTGGTCGCATCGGCATTTGTATTGCCTTCAGGTCTGCAGTCAACCCACAGACAGTACTTGACACTTATCTGTTACTACGCCCTGAGGAACTCATGGACAGGCTTGATGCAGGACGATACTTTTCTAAGATATATTTGTGTGATGCCTACTTGCAAATTCCATTGGATGAAGAATCACAGAAAGTGTTTGTTGTAAATACACTCTTACGACTGTTCAAGTAATTGCGTTTGTCCTTCGGCAGTGCTTCCGCACCCGCCATTTTTCAGTTACTTGAAACAGCTGACTACAAACGTGCCATTTTGTTCAAACTACCTTGACGATATTGTCGTCTCAGGTCGAACACCAGAAGAACACATTGCTAATTTGTGTACTCTTTCTCGAGTGTTGTCAGAAGCAGGAGTCAAGTGCCGTCTCGAAAAGTGTGACTTTCTTGAAACTGAACTAAGGTACTTAGGACATGTGATAAACAGTCAGGGTGTGCAACCCCTCCAGTGCCACAACGCATCTCTTGCGTCGCAAAAATATAATTTCTGTGTGGACTAAAGACTGTCAAGACGCATTTCAGAAACTCAAAAACGCCTTGCTCAGTGACAGCTGTTTGGTGCATTTTGACCCTACCAACCCAGTAGTTTTACAAGTCGACGCTTCTTCTTACGGAATCGGTGCTGTGCTTCCTCACAGAATTAGTGCACAAGACAGACCTATTGCTTTTGCCTCAAAGTTGTTAACTCAAACTCAGTGCAATTATTCTCAAATGGAAAAAGAGTCTCTCGATATTGTGTATGATGTGACCAAATTCCGTCACTATTTGTATGGCCGCAACTTCTTTTTAGTAACAGATTACAATCCTTTGCAGTCCTTGTTCCATCCGTCACAGCCGGTTCCTACACGCCCTGCTGAAAAATTGCACCGTGGGCTTTGTTGCTTTCGCAGTATGAGTATGAAATTTTGAACAGACCTTCGGCAAAGCATGGTAATGCAGACGCCCTATCTCGCCTTCCGACTGGCGGAGACTCTGATTTTGATGCATCTGCTGCATCTTGTTGCCATATCGATGCATAGGACTCTGAATTGCTGGAATCTTTTCCCTTGCACTACAGAAAAATTGCGCAGACCACGGAAGCAGACCCAGATCTCAAGATTTTGTTGCATTGCATCCGCACGTCTTGGCCTCGTTCATTGAACAGTAGCCAGATCTCAGCTGTGCGCCGATATTTTGCACGTCGGCATAACCTTTCAGTTCAGTAAGGTGTGATTCCAGTTCAAGATGACAGTGGACAATCGCGTGTGCTTATTCCCAAAGTGTTGCAAAATGACGTGTTGCGATTGCTTAACCAGTGACATTGGGGAATTGTTCGGACTAAACAGTTAGCGCGACGGCACTATACTTGGCAGGGCATGGACGCCCACATTGAACAGATGACGTCACAGTGTCGCACATGCGCGGAAAATCAATCCGCCCGCCACAGACATTCGGAGCTTGGCCTAAGACTTAATCGCCATGGCAACGAGTGCACATTGACTTTCCAGGCCCATTTTGGAACACTCGTTGGCTCGTAGTGGTAGACTGTTTTAGCAAGTTTCCATTTGCGGTGCCTATGGCTTTTACCACATCACGAAGCACCATTCCAGCATTGTCCTCCATATTTTGCATGAAAGGTTTGCCAGAAGTACTTGTGTCGGACAATGGACTACAGTTCACTTCATGTGATTTTGAAGAGTTTTGTGAACGAAATGGCATTCGTCATCTAACAAGTGCTCCTTTTTTAGCCCTAGCCCAACAGAGAACCAGAACGCTTCATACGCACTTTTAAACAACAGATGGCCAAGCTTCGCACCACCCACAGACAGGAACAGGCGCTGCACCACTTTCTCGCCTTCTATCGCGCCCATCCACCAGACGGACCATTACCGGCGGAACTTCTGCACGGCCGCCGCCATCGGACGCTGCTACACTCGCCACATGCACTGCAGCATCCGGCGCCGCCAATGGTCCGCAAGTATCGCTTTGCGCCGCGCGATCTTGTTCTCTCCACGCTGGGAAAGAGGTGTGATCCAGGAACGCATTGGCTCTTTTATGTACTTAATTGTAGGTCCCGACGGTTTGCAGCGCCGCCACCAGAACCGAATTCGTGCATGTCATTTGCCCTGTGATTCTTGTGCTTTTCTTCCTCCAGATTCACGACCTCACGGGACCACGCGGCCTTTGCAGCTGCCCGCTGGTACCACCAGGGAACCCCAAGAGAAGCGAGTGGACGCTGCTCCCTCGCCCACTCCGTCACCGCTCTCCGACCCGGTGGACCTGGACCCGCCATCACCCCAGGACACGCCCTCAGGCTTGGACTTGTGCCCAGGCAGCGGTTTTCTGCCATCCTCCACAGTCACGGCTCCCAGCTAATCTCTACATCCAGCGTCCTGCCTCCCCCCTCCCCCCCCCCCCCCCCCCTCAGCGTTGCCGTTAGCATCTTTCCTACGCGACATCGGTGTGGCATTTCGGGGGGAAGGAATGTACTGGTGTGAGCTGTCACCAGCACACCAGTTGGCAAATATGAAGCGCGAAGATCGATCAGTACGCGCAGGATCAAGCGTCCCTATCACAAGACAGACCAGAGACACACTGACAGGCAAAACGCCATCAACGCCCTCTCGACAGCACGTATTTAGGCCGCCGACGCTAACCGGAGGGGGATCACTGTCTCACTCTTGCAGTTTGGCGTCGGTCAGTATATTCGCAGAGCGTGTCGCAGGCTACGCCAGTAGTCCAGATTAGTGACTAGCAGTGAGACTAAAGTTTGTTACAGCAATATTACCGATATTGTCTGCAAGAGTACTGTTACTGATGAGCTTTTACAACAGAACATGGACTCTATTCCAGTTAAGTAAATGTTTCCATTTATGTAAATAAAGAACCATGTTAATCCACGTGTGCATTTGCATTGCAGAGAGAGAACACCAGTCACTCCTCTCCCTTGCTTTCTCGTAGTACAAGACTCTACACAACTGTTCCTCCCATCCTAGTACACCGACAGGCTTCTGGTGAGACAATTTTTTAAGTCGTGGATTCGCAGTCCAATGAACAAACCTTTATTTTTCGCACGCGCGAAACAGCACAGACCACAGCACCTATGTGACCTGGAAAAAATGCCATAGCCTTCCCTGCCACCCTGTCTCTGGCCACCAGCAGTGTTCCCGAGAAATGTTTTTGCACCAGGCAGATACCGGTCTTAGGGGAAACAGGAAACAGTATGAGGCACCCTGTAAAACGGGGCCTGCACCTCACTTTGCGCAGGAACAACTGCTACCCTCACATTCCTATGCAATTTGTGCGAAAGAAGTTGCGCATTTCTCGTCTGGCTACAGGGACAATACAGCTGAGCTCCTACTGCTGCCTTTCCACTTCTGTGGTGACCAGTGACTCCCTGTACTTCGGGTTGCATTCTCTTGTAATGGCCACTGCCATGTCAAATCACTGGCCGGCTGCCCTTCTCATACTGTGGTTTATTCCTCTCAGAACTCGCACTATTCAGCCTCACCTGCCATAACAGTGTTTTACCGCTGGAAAATAAGCACCCAACTCCTCCGCCTCAAGTGGCTGCATTCATTTAGCCTCGACTGAATTCAGTATTACAACCAATGTCAACCCTCTCTAATAATCTCAGTTACCCTTAGAACATTAGAAAATAAAATGGAAGGATGCAGGTTGAAAGGACCTGCCGTCTTCAAAGCGCTATCACACTTTTGTTACAATGTATGGATAGAAGATTAAATGTATTTGCGATTTTTTCAGAACAATTTACTAACACACTTGTACACGATGTCATCTTGTTCTTCTCTCTACGCCTTCCAATGTTCAAATGTAATAAAAATCCCATTAATTGTAATTAACAACACGAAGTGCAGTTCATTCAGTTACTACTCCCTTTTAGCTCCATATATAAAACAGTTGAGCATATGGAAATGACTCAATACACGAGGCTGCTTCTTTTAGGCAGTTACTACACTAATTATGAAGTGTTTTCTAAAGCTGAGTTTTGTTGTCACACTGAGCAAAATACCGTCCATCATTACATTGCATTTCAAGAATTCTTGTTTAGGCCAGTCACACTGGACGTCATTGGAACGGAAGTAAACGCCATCGTCAAATTCTGGTATGTTAACGCCAGAGGGAATGTCATCATAATGTACTTCGATTAGCACAGACTGACCAAGGTACCAGTGGCGTAGTGGATCCACACTGGACTTTCATTCGAGAGGACTATGGCTCAAATCCCATGCAGCCAGTGCCACTTAGATTTTCTGTGATTTTCCTAAATCGCCTAGGGTAAATCCCAGGATAATTCCTTGAAAGAGCACAGTTAATTTCCTTCCCCATCCTTCCATAACCCGAGCTTGTGCTCCATCTATAATAGCCTCATAGTCGATGGGAATTCAGACAGTGATCTTTCTTCCTGTCCTTAGCTAAGTGCCAAACGACGATAGTGAGGCTATGAGGTCATTCGAGATACAAAAAGCCGGATGTTCTTGACAAAGTTTGTATGGTAGACTACTGAGAAGTGAAATAATAAAAAAGCATCGTCAAAACATTTTAAAACTTTGAAATTTGTCTGCTAGAATAAACATATAGGCCCATTCACACAAATCCATCAAATAATATTAACAAGTCAATACACTGAGCCTTCAGTTTTTATCCACTGTGTTTTCTTTTCCTTTCTGGGCACCAACTAACGTGGAAACAGACTGTTTTTTTAATCCTTCAATAGAGGTGACTTGTTCACGATGGTAGCTAATAAAAGTCTATTTCATGAAAATTAGTTCATCAGTTCACGTTCTTATTTATGCACAGTTAAGATCGGTCCACACTCTACGAACTTTCTGCTCAGATATCTGCGCAACATTCTGTGCCTGCAATAAATCGCCGAAAATTTCATGTGCTTACACGACACAACAATATACTGCCGGTCCGAAATCTACTGGTCTGGGAAAGAACGTTCAGCAGCAAGCGGCTACAATCTCATTTCCGTTCATGCCACTAAATGATAATTCCGGAAATTCTGCTGTGGCCTGCGTCCACAACTAGCCTCAAAAATGTTAATAAAGTGTCAGAGGCAAAAAGCACACTCTAAATCGTGAAGACAATACCTCCTTAAGTGACGGCAGTTTTCGCATATTAGTTTACTTTGTGAGTTGCACGACGAACCCGACGACTGGGACATTATTTGTAAATGGACATGGAAGTGTTAATTACCAATAGAATAATAAACAACTAGTAAACGAAAAGGTAGACAAAGAACTCTGAAGATCTTTGGGTAGTGCCTAATTCTCATGGCGGGTGAGGTGTTTCGGCTGTGAGATGAGAGTTCGATTGGCGGTCTCAGAAGATAGACACGTTGTCTGCCACTGTCGGTACTTAGTTGGCAATCTCTGGTTTTT
This sequence comes from Schistocerca serialis cubense, assembly GCF_023864345.2. NCBI lineage: Eukaryota > Metazoa > Arthropoda > Insecta > Orthoptera > Acrididae > Schistocerca > Schistocerca serialis. The sequence goes on from NC_064640.1 coordinate 1,008,666,680, forward strand.
TGGACACCTAATTGAAAACTACTTTGATAGTAATTACAAAAACACGCAGTTCATTATTTGGTTTATTTTCTGTGCAAGTGTGAAGAATGGAAATTATTTATGATTCATAAAGTGGACTATAATTGTGCAGTTCCTCCTACTACGCTAATAAAAATCAAATGACATCCCATTTAAATAAACCAATTAAAATTTTAGATTTTTATACAATACCAGTTCCTCGTTAACAATTTATTACAGCCTTGAGATAACTGATTCACAACCAACGTGCTGTTTTCTGCACAGGGTACAACAACTATAGAAGACTGCAGGTTGGTGAAACATTATCCAGAACTTTTGCATTTCACTCAGGAGGGTGGAAGCAACTAGGCATCTCACATGTACTACAATCTTAGTACAAATGAGATCAGTGACATGCCATATGTAGTAACACAGGGGAGGTATGAAGGAACCAAATTTTCGAGGTAAAAGATTTATCATACACACATAAATACCTCTCGCTATATTTCTTTTTCTCTCTTTCACTTGTCATACATGGCATCCCTGGTGGGGGTATCTTTGAAGTCAAAATGCTTTGGAATTATGAGGTTACATTTTATTAGAGAGAACTGTGAATTGCAACTGATCAGCGAACTGTGTAACTACTGTGATATGTGTAAACTGTAAATGACCAGAGAACTGCATAAGAACGGTGATAAACAGGCTCCAGAGTGTATGTGAACTGTTTTTGAGGTATAATAGTTGATGACAAAAAATCAAATTTTTTGTTACCGAGAAAGTAGTATCAGTATAAACCAAGAATAGCAAGTGCTGAAGTGTTATGAGGATAAAAGTTAATGTTGTGTGCATGGTCCATGGAATTATATTAAAAATCATCACTTCAAGATTCCTCATGCTACAAGATGGCGCCGCATGCAGAGCAGCATGAGGAAACCACAGACAAGTGCAGCAGCAGCAAGCAGAGGTGTCAGGTTCAGCACATCACAACAGCCAGCGGAACAGCCCACAGCTGCAAAATCAGCAGTAGTACGTTGAGGAAGAAAAATAGCTTACAGGAATTGCTTGTATATAGCAGTCTAAGATTTGTAATTGGAATGGTGTAGGCAGGGTATATGTAAGAAGAGTCAAATTGTATTCCATAGGGTCTCTCATAAAATTTGTATAAATTTTGTTAATATTAGTAAAATATCTGGGAAAAAGTAAGTGAGATACGCCTTCAGAAGTAGAGAAAGAGCTCAGTTTCGAGCAGTAGTGGCAATCCAGTGGATCATATACAAATAAATGCAACCAAAGTCAGATATGGGTTTAATGACATGTCAAATTTAGTCTAAAATAATTCAAGGGGAAGCATAGATTCAAACTTTGGTGATGAGTCTGAAACAGTAAACTGAAATACCCATGATCCCATTAAGAATTCTGAAGTAGCCATGAATGATTTCACTGGGAATGTAGAGTAAGCTATCAATGATGACAGTGAAATCATAGATTTAGTGGCAAGCAATGGGAATCTAAACCCAGAATATGTAGTACCTACCCAAAATGAAGTGATGGACTGGAACGATGATGCCAGAGAAAATGACTCTGATTTCTACATTAACAATGAGCTAACAGATGAATTACATACATTAAGTCATGGTACAGAATCAGCTGACACTTTGCAAACTCAAGATGGTGATCAGGATATAACATCTATGCTAAAATTAATTTTCCAAGAGGAAAATGTAGTAAAAAGAGTTAATGTAGGAATAGCTCACCTTAATGCTAAGTTCAGTACTTTGGGACAAAAGGGTTACAAATCTCAGAGCTAAAACTGAGGGATGTTGCAAGAAAATATATTATGAAACAAAAGAACAGGGCAAAAATCAGAACTTTATAAACCAGAAATAAATCAAAAGGTTGACCATGAAATCAAAAAGTTAAATAAGAATTTGTGGGATCAAACTGGGGTAATACAAATAACAATTAATGACATTTGTAATGTAAGATAAGCATAAAGAAAATCTATCAAAGAATGTAATGATAAACATAAGATACAATGGAGTAATTTACAGAGTGTCAAAAATGACCTGAAGTACATAGTATTAATATTTCACATGTAGAATTCCCTTGTAAATGGTACACAAGTGTGATTCAGGATAAAGTGAGAGAATCAGAGGAAGAAGTACTTCCTGAGATACAAGACAAAGTAGAAAGTGAAATTAAACAAAAAGTCGAAATTTGCTGTGAACAAGAACGAAAGAAAATTATTGTTCATGTAAGTGACAAAGAAACACATGCTAATGGGTATAAATTCCGTGATTTCTCTAGTAAGGGAACTATACACTCATTAGCCTACATTAGACAGTTTGAGGGCATCATTCCTGAAAACATTATAGAACAACAAAACATCAAATTTGTAGTCAAAAGGTTAGAAGGAAAAACAATATCATGGGAGACAAGGGCCAGTAATACATGTAAAATACAGAAAGAATTTATTCAAGCATTTTTTAATCAATACTGGTGTTGCAGCACACAAAACAGAGTGAGAAGTGAAGCATTCATAGACAGAAGGTTTGATAGTGAAAAAGTTATTACATCATAAATGGATAGGAGTGCACTGGAAGGACCCATACAGAAGTTCAGTGACGTGAAATATCAATAAACCTAGACTTGACAGCCAGCTTCTGTCAGAGACCACTAGCAAACAATGGGTAAGGTATACTGTATTCGTCTACTCTATGGGAAACAGAGTCACCAGTTTAGTTCTAAGAAGAGCCGTATGTGGATAGATTACATGGCTGAATTTGAGAAAGCTGTGAATAAAGTGCCTCATTCTACCACCAAGGCCGGCCGGTGTGGCCGTGCAGTTAAAGGCGCTTCAGTCTGGAACCGCGTAACCGCTATGGTCGCAGGTTCGAATCCTGCCTCGGGCATGGATGTGTGTGATGTCCTTAGGTTAGTTAGGTTTAATTAGTTCTAAGTTCTAGGCGACTGATGACCTCAGAAGTTAAGTCACATAGTGCTCAGAGCCATTTGAACCATTTTCTACCACCAAAATACTGCCACAACAATTATTAGACGAAATGTAAATCAATGACATGAAAAAATATTATGCCTACTAAACTTCAGGGGGCAATAACATTCTTTGTATTGCTAGGTAATTGACAATCACCAGGTGCCTGCGTTAACCAACTGCATACTTCATTTTCTTTCCCTGCTGTTAGTTCTTGTATTAATGCACAAAACAGAAAACATATTATAGAATATGTAGTGGAACAGTTTTTAAATATTTGCAACAATGATAAACAAGCCTTTATACGAGGTGCATTCAAGTTCTAAGGCCTCCGATTTTTTTTCTCCGGACTGGAAAGAGATAGAAACATGCGCATTGTTTTAAAATGAGGCCGCGTTCATTGTCAATACGTCCCAGAGATGGCAGCACCGTACAGCAGATGGAATTTTACCGCCAGCGGCGAGAATGAGAACTGTTTTAAATACTTAAAATGGCGACGTTTTCCTTACTTGAACATCGTGCAATCATTCGTTTTCTGAATTTGCGTGGTGTGAAACCAATTGAAATTCATCGACAGTTGAAGGAGACATGTGGTGATGGAGTTATGGATGTGTTGAAAGTGCGTTCGTGGGTGCGACAGTTTAATGAAGGCAGAACATCGTGTGACAACAAACCGAAACAACCTCGGGCTCGCACAAGCCGGTCTGACGACATGATCGAGAAAGTGGAGAGAATTGTTTTGGGGGATCGCCGAATGACTGTTGGACAGATCGCCTCCAGAGTTGGCATTTCTGAGGGTTCTGTGCACACAATCCTGAATGATGACCTGAAAATGCGAAAAGTGTCATCCAGGTGGGTGCCACGAATGCTGACGGACGACCACATGGCTGCCCGTGTGGCATGTTGCCAAGCAATGTTGACGCGCAACGACAGGATGAATGGGACTTTCTTTTCGTCGGTTGTGACAATGGATGAGACGTGGATGCCATTTTTCAATCCAGAAACAAAGCGCCAGTCAGCTCAATGGAAGCACACAGATTCACCGCCATCAAAAAAATTTCGGGTAACCGCCAGTGCCGAAAAAATGATGGTGTCCATGTTCTGGGACAGCGAGGGCGTAATCCTTACCCATTGCGTTCCAAAGTTCACTACGGTAACAGATGCATCCTACGAAAATGTTCTGAAGAACAAATTCCTTCCTGCACTGCAACAAAAACGTCCGGGAAGGGCTGCGCGTGTGCTGTATCACGAAGACAACGCACCCGCACATCGAGCTAACGTTACGCAACAGTTTCTTCGTGATAACAACTTTGAAGTGATTCCTCATGCTCCCTACTCACCTGACCTGGCTCCTAGTGACTTTGGGCTTTTTCCAACAATGAAAGACACTCTCCGTGGCAGCACATTCGCTAGCCGTGCTGCTATTGCCTCAGCGATTTTCCAGTGGTCAAAACAGACTCCTAAAGAAGCCTTCACCGCTGCCATGGAATCATGGCGTCAGCGTTGTGAAAAATGTGTACGTCTGCAGGGCGATTACGTCGAGAAGTAACGCCAGTTTCATCGATTTCGGGTGAGTAGTTAATTAGAAAAAAAATCGGAGGCCTTAGAACTTGAATGCACCTCCTATATGAGTATATTTTAAGAACAGGATAGCAAGATGATAGCTATTGTATATAACACAGATGAAATAACACATAAAAATAAGCTGAAACCTGCAGAAGAAGAAAATGATGCTACACCAAGTAAGTGAATACTTAAATAATGAAAACTAAATGTTGTTTTGAGATGATGTACAGATTGCGTCAAAATAAACATATCATTACTTACACTTTAGTATTAATTGAAATGGTTTCCACTGTAATGAATTATGATACTCTGATAGGCCAGGAATAGTCCTGCCAAAGAGATTTATGGTAAATGGAGAGTTGTGGTTATTAGGCGGCAGAAAAGTTGGCCAATTATTTACGAAGAGACAAAAGAGATAAGTGGCGAGTTACAGATTAGGTAACAGAAAAGTTGGTTAATTATTTGCATAGAGAGAGAATGGTATGGTTATTAGGCGACAGGAAAGTCATCCAATCATTTATGAAGAGTGAGGGAGGAAAGGCAAAAGATGAAATGTAAGTCCGCCATAAAGTAGTATTTATGGGCGAAGTGGTTTTCGCCAACTCTTTTATGTAGTGCAAGGAAATAGCCATATTGTTGACATACGACTCAACACTGACATGGAAATTCATAAAAGACATACATGTAGTAAGTAAAGTTTAAATAGAAGGCCACATAATATGTAGCATTGAGGGAAATGACACACACTAGTTTTACATATGAAACTAACATTATTAGTCCCTATGCTTTTACATGAATGGCCATAGAGAAAACAGAGTCATTACATGAATTACAGTTCCACCAGTACAGCCTGTAACAATACTGGCACTCAAACGTATAAGGAATAATACCTCATACTGTGGAACGAAGCAATGATTTGATAAATGAATGTTTATGCATTATACTTGAACCAAGATTCTGAAAGATTCTCACAATGTAGCTATGAATTAACTTGTAAGTCTCTGTGTGTAAGATTTAACCCTTCCAAACCCCTTGTCTATTCCAATGAATGCTACTTTCCAAGCATAATATCTCCTATATAAGAAGGCTGATGTCTTCAAAACTGCTAGTACATCTCAATAGAAGTCTTTTGGTGCCTCCTGCTGGAGAGCCTATATAGAGGGAGAAGTGGCCAATGGTGATGGCATCGCTGGTTGGCTGAGAGCGGAGGACGCCATGTTTTTACCAAACTGACGCTGACTTGGTACGAGTATAAATAGATACTGTGTGTGATCCTGTACTACTGCTTCTCTTCAACGCTTCGAACGCCAGTTCCATTGTACAATTATGTACAGGTTGTAATACGGTAGGTATTGAAGGACTTTTGTATGTTCCCTGTCGGTTCTATTTACGTAAATTATTTTACAGTCACTCTGTTGGTCGAATCTATCAACTCACTGGTTGTCACTGTTACAAAGCTCGTTTGGTTTCTTTGTGTATCGAACAATCAATTTCTTTCTATGTGATATAATGCCTACAAAACAAAACAAAATTACAGAATAACCTTTTTACTGATACATCCCCTCCATGAAAGAAAAAGTATATGAACATCACACTGTCACTACTGTGGCCTTGTAGCATGGGGGTAGAGTTTTAACGTCGTAACCTGAGGTCGTGAGTTCGAATCCTACTCAAACTAGGTTTTCTTTCAACGTTATTTTTTAGACTTTTAATGGTTCTTGAGTGACAATTCATGCTACATGATGTGTTTTAACATGTATATGGGACCCCAAATCTACATACTTCTAGTGATGAAGCGACGAAGTACTTTGACATCGAATGAGACATGATGGGTACGCAGAAGAGGCATGTCAAAGGTGGGTACGGTTTTCTATCAATTTTACATGTTTAAAAGTTAGAGGGTTGTGTGTTTTATGTTTTATCGACTGTAGAATGTGTTTGGGTGCTTTCTATAGCAAAATTAACTATCGACTCTGGAAAATAATTGTGTTATTGGCGTTAGAAAACTGGTGTCCGTTGAAATGGGCATTTTGTCTAAATAGGTGTTTTTAATTGTATGCTTGAAATCTATCTCTTCTATATGAAATCAACTTCTACAAAGCAATTTCACCTGTTTTATAAACACAGCGGACTAAAATTATATATCTTACGTTCTGAAACATGCATTTTATGAAGTGTCAGACATTCGTGTAGAGTGTTGCGTTATATGTGCCTAACGTCATTTTTTCACATTCGCGTTTTGCGTTTTTTTTCCAAATTGTGCTGCTTTATGATACACTGATCTTCACAATATTATCATATTAAGAGAGATGCTTTCACAATATTGGAATTGCTAATGTCAGGTAAAGTTCCTGACACAGAGTAGTCAGATAATTATGAAAGTGACCTTGAAGATTCAGCAAAGTTCATTACAGCTGATATACGATAATAAAACCTTATAATTTCATCTAGCTCTTTGATATATCTATATATAGTTGATGTTGTTCTACATTATTTTTTTCAGGTGCTGATGCAGCCACAAACCACCAAGAGGAACAACTGCAGGAGGACAGAGGAAGCACAAAAGAAGAGGATCCACACAACAGATACCAGCAGAATCTAAATTATTCTGAATCTGTGATTGCACCTAAGTGGCTCTTCGCTGAAAGATATGATGTCAAATGGAGACGAAAATCACCTTCACACCCAAACACATCCAAAAGCGAAGATCAGTATTCAGTAAAACCATCTGTGAGTGATGTGACACTCATCGAATATTTTCCAAACTATATTTCTGACGCCCAGTTCTAAAATATGCTTGAAAAAAAACCAACATGTATGTGCTGCAACATGGGAAAACATTTACACAGACAAATATTACAGAAATAAAAGCTTTTTAGGGCTTCATATAGTTATGAATTACTTGAAATTCTCCAGGGTTAGAATGCATTGGCGTCCAGCATTTCATTTATATCTCTTCGTCGAAAGTATGTCTAGGGCAGTATGTTTTCAGCTTAGATCAAATTTCCATGCAGTTCATCTGGCTATGACAGAAAGTTGCAAAGACAAATTTTGTGAAGTGGGACTAATTTATGACAGCGTAAGACATAGATGTTTGGAATTAGACACTAAGAAAGAACTCTGCATTGATGAACAAGACCATTTATGTGTGAAGCAGTATTGTAAGGGAAAACCTAAACACTGAGGTATAAAACTCTTTTCATTGGATGGGCAAAGTGGCGTATGTTGTGGCTTCCTGTTTTATGAAGGAGATACTCTGTAAGTTTGGTTTAGGGGCATAAATTATTGTAAAACTTGTTGAGAGAGTAGATATGGGAAATACTTAAATACTTACATATATTTCGACAGTTTCCTCACAACATTCAATCTACTAGAAATCTTAAAAATAAAAAATATATTTGCAGCAAGGACAGCAAGACTGTGTTGCATACAAAATGTACCTTTCACAAGTGATAACGATTTGAAAAAGAAATGGCATGGTTTCTGAAGAAGTGGCGAGTCTGAATGAAGCAGTGATAATGCATAAATGGGTTGATAACAGAGCAGTAGTTCTAGCATCAAATTTTGTAGGTTGTGATACTGAAGATGAAGTACAATGTACAGCCCTGGGACAAAACAAAAAAGACATATGTCCCAATCACATGGCCTGAAGTTGGACATCATTATAACCATGCCATGGATGGTGTTGACAAAATAGGTATATTAATTAGTATATACAGAATTTTTATTAAATCTAGAAAGTGGACCTTGAGAATGTTGTTCCAAGCTACAGATTTAGCTTTTGTGAATAGTTGGCTGGAATACAACAGCAATATTGAATCACTGGGAGATGAAGTGACAATTGATTTGGTATATTTTAAGCTCAGATTAGATGAGCCTGTGGTAAAAATGTACAATGGTTCAGAAGGTATAAGTGGTAGACCCAGTAATGACTTGCTGAGCATGGAAGCAAAAAGGTCAAGAACAGAAATTCGTTCAGTGTCAGACATTCACAAAGATATTATTGGACATGTTCCTGAGTACCATGAGCAAAAAGAAGCTGCAAGTTGAAAAATGCCTAGCTGTAAAAACAAGACTCAAGTATTTTGTGAAAAATGTAATGTGCATTTGCGTTTTGTTAAAGGAAGAAACTGTTTCAAAATGTTTCATAATGTGGAAGGTAACAACCATTGATACTGTTTGTCCACTACAATGGACATTCTGTAAAAAGTTAATAAAATTATTTTCAGTGATTCTTTTGCATTTATTATCTTTCCAGTATCCATTTTAACTTATTACTGTGCACAATTTGTTTTTCATGGCTGGGAATAATTTGCATCTGAAGGCATTAAAGACCATAGCAGTAGACGCCAGGTAGTGGCATGAGTCAATATCAACGTATATCAGTAAGAACCAATGGTGTGAGCAAGCTCTGCACTCTTAAGACTGCGAAGGGCAATGTCCCAGCTCTATACCAACAGGGGTCACAGCTGTGACCAAAACAAAAACAATGGGAAACCAGTGTTGTGATAGTATATAAACAGTGGCATTGTTAAGAAACACACAAAATCAAAACAAAACATTACGTATTTTGTATTTATAATCTAATAGTGTATGAAAAGATGTTTATTTAAATGTTTGTGTTATACTTATTAGGAAACTAAATTAAGGCATTTTGTACTGTTACATGGAATTGTACTGGAGCTTTATGCTGCAGTTGGAGATGAGAGAATGGACTGACAGTTGCTGAACTCAACACCAATTGGCAAAGTCTGGAGTCTCACAATGCAAGACCACATCTTGGACAACAAGATCATCAGTATTGTTTGCTGTTGTGCACTGCTTACGTATGTTCTGGTGAAAGATGTGAGTGTAATGATCTCCCGTCTCCACATATTTGTAAAATGTATAAGTATTGTGTTTGCTTTATTTTGTAACCAAGTGAAGTGGATGTCTTCATGATGCATTCAGATATTAATAAGTGCAAAATGGCATGGTGCCGATATAATAGTAAGGAAAAGTGTAAAGAATAGTGTGATTAGGGCATAGGATGATGCAAATGTTTCATCGAATTGAAAGGACAGCACTGTGCTGATAGTAGTTGTGTAACAGCGTGACTTCTTATGACAAATAGTTGGCCAGTTTAACGAATGGCAATGCCCCAGAACTGAATAGCAATATAAGTTCTTCATGCATGTATTTTGTAGACTCCAAAGGAAGGCAATGAATGTGCTGGTAGTAGTGGTGCACTGATTTAACTTCTCATGAGAAATATATTGTTAAACTTAATGGACAGCAATTCACTGATAGTAGCTTAACAGCAGTATAAAATTTTGTGGTTGAAATTTGGCCAGGAGATAGTGTACTCCTATAGAGTATTCTAGCAAATATGATAGATTATAAGGTAACAAAAGACTACCAATAACAAAAAGATGCAGAACAATGCTACTTTGAAAATATTTATTATTAAATAATAATGTAATTAGTACAGAAATTGCAACTAAGGGTTATTGATTTTGGAATATAAGGCATGCATAAATTTATTGAGTGTAACAATTATTTTTTTTTCAATCATAAAATAATTAAATCTGCGATTGTATAAAGTAATTAACAGTTTGAGACTGAAAAACATAAAGGAGATTCAAAATAATAATGAATCATAAGTATAGTGAACTTGTATGGCTCTTGAGAGATAGCTGAAATATTTATAAAAATTTGAATAACGATTGCTTATTCCCAAAATTTATTGTCGTCTGCAAGAACATCCCAATATTTGGAATTCTCAGAAAGATGAGGATGTGTAATATTTGTGGCTTTGCAATTACCATATTGAGCTACAAGAAGTTCTTCTTAGAGTAGTTGTGAAGTCAGCAGTGGGAAGATGTAACGTGGTGTGAGGTACTGTTAACTCAGCCGGCTGCGGTGGCTGAACATTTCTAGGCGCTTCAGTCCGGAACCTCATGACTGCTACGGTCGCAGGTTCAAATCCTGCCTCGGGCATGGATGTATTTGATGTCCTTAGGTTAGTTGGGTTTAAGTAGTTCTAAGTTCTAGGGGACTGATGACCATAGATGTTAAGTCCCATAGTGCTTAGAGCCATTTGAACCATTTTTTACAGGTAACTCATCTGACAACCGAAACATCTCACCCACCATCCAAATTAGGCACTATCCAAATATTTTCGAAGTGCTTTGTCTACCTTTTAGTTTACTAATTATTTATTATTCTGCTGGTAATTAACACTTTTGAAATAATGGGATGATGGGCAGCTATTGAGCGATGCTTTAATATGAAATGCAAGTAAATTTAATCTTTAGCTTTTCTAATATTAATGACAGAAATTTATCAATTTGGCACATTACATTCAAACACAGCAGCCAATTGCGGTGAAGGGCCACAATTTAAGTGGTATTTCTCTGATACACATACTGAATAAACTATCTATCATTCTATTATTTCAAACGTGTAAATTACCAGCAGAATAATAAATAATTAGTAAACTAAAAGGTAGACAAAGCACTTCGAAAATCTTTGTATAGTGCCTAATTTGGATGGTGGGTGAGATGTTTCGGCTGTCAGATGAGAGTTCGTTTTTCAGTCTCAGACGGCATGTTGTCTGCTGCTGTCGATACTGCTTAAGAACTTAATTCGCAATCTCTGATTTTTTTGGGCATCTAATTGAAAATTAGTTTGACAGTAATTAAGCAAACATACATTTCGTTAGGCGGTTTATTTTCTGTAAATTTGTGCGATTCATAAAGCAAAAAAGCACTACGTCTTCAGGCCACAAGTGGCCCAGTGGGACCATCAGACTGCCGTGTCATCCTCAGTTGAGGATGTGGATAGGAGGGGTGTGTGGTCAGCACACCGCTCTCCCACCCGTTAAGACGGTTTTCTTTGACTGGAGCCGCTACTATTCGGTCCAGCAGCTTCTCAATTGGCATACTGAGGCTGAGTGCACCCCAAAAAATGGCAACAGCGCATGGCGGCTCGAACAGTCACCCATCCAAATGCCAGCCACGCCCGACAGCGCTCAACGTCGATGAGTTACAGGAACCGATGTATCCACTGTAGCAAGGCCATTGCGCTGTGGTTAAGACGGTGGACTATAATTGTGTAGTTTCTCCTGTTCCACTAATAAAAAGTGGGTGACATCCCATTTAAACAAAGCAATTCAAAATATAATAGTTTACATAATACCAGTTCCTCGCCAGCAGTTTATTATAGCCTCAAGATAACGGATTATCGACCAACGTGCTGTTTTCTGCGCAGGACACAATAACTATAGAAGACTGCAGGTTGGTGAACATTATTCAGAACTTATGAATTCCACGCAGAGCGATGGTAGCAACTAAGCATCTCGCATGTACTGCAGTCATAGAACAAATAAGATAAGTGACACATCCTCTGTAATAACACAGGGGAGGTATGAAGGAAGGAAATTTTCAAGGGAAGGGATTTATGATACACACGTAAATCTAAATGTGATTTGAGACTTTCTCGGCGTATTCCATTCGTGAAATCTTCTCGGGTGATCAGCCGAGTAAAGGCGTCGTCTTCTCGCAACGTTTCGAAGGGTTTCGTACCCATCAGCTTCGCCTGAAGATGATGGGTACGAAACCCTTCGAAACGTTGCGAGAAGACGACGCCTTTACTCGGCTGATCACCCGAGAAGATTTCACGGACACGTAAATCTCTCTCGCTACATTTCTTTCACTCTCTTTCACTGGCTGCAGAAGGTTCAAATACCCTTCCAGCCATCCAGATTTAGGTTTTCCGTGGTATTTCTAAATCGTTACCAAGACATCTACCAGGATGGTTTCTTTGAAAAGCCCGGTCGATATCTCCCACGTCCTTCGCTAAACCGTCACTAACGACCTCGCTGTCAACGGGCGTTAAGCTCTAATCTTTCTTCTTCAAACACGTTTCGTGCGCCTGTCTACATGCTACGAACTATCTGTGCAGATATATTTTACAAATATCTTTGCGCAAACTTGTCGTTGTATGTTGACTCGTCTAGAGGCTTTTTTCTTTGTACAAGTATTGTAAAACCTCAATCATTTTTATTTATCTTTCAGATATATGGTTTCTTTCGTGGTAGGACAACCGTGGAAGAAAAACATTCAAGTCGACATAGAACAGATTATGTGACTCTCACTATTTGAAATGCCTTGTGGAAATTTTGTAGTTGCGTGTCGTCAAATGTGAATCAACCTTTTAGCGTACGACAGAGTGTCAACAATGCAGCAGCTCACAAATTTGTGTGTGTCATTCAGCTGTCTCAGTGCACTCTGTTTTACCTCGTATGATAATTACGCGGACAAAATAGCTTTCTTACGTACATCGTCCATTTAAATTAGCGGTCAACGACAACTTTAGATCGTCGTCATAACACAGATGTTGTGTCCTGCTGACAGAATAGAATCTTTGGTAGCAACACAATCATTTGTACTGATTGCCTTATTGAAGTTGCGTTGTGGTTTCTGAGTGCAGTGTTGGTTTCTGAAGTTAATTATTTCTATTTTCTGAGTGAGATGTGTAATTGCGACATGTCCAGTTATCAAAGGATTTACTGCAGCATTTCTGAAGTACCACTTTATTTTTAAATGGCGGAGATGAACGTGTTTCACACGACGTTTTTGTTTGGAGAGTGCCGATTGTGATGGTTAAGTATTAAGAGCAAAAGTATTCATTATTAGATGGGGAATGTCTAGTATAGCGCTCGCTATTCAAACCTCAGCGTTCGTCATGCCTTTGTCGCGCACGAGGTCATTATTAGCTAATATAAATGGTGCCCCTTCTAGTACTCCGAACGAAACGCACATAACTCAGTTATCAGATAGTACTACTCAGCTACCACCTTTGAAGGCTAACCAATCCTACTTGGAAGATTCGATTTTAACGCCCATACCAACACCTCAGTCAGTTAATGGGCAAGCGACGCAGGTAAATGGCGGGGTCCAAACATTATCATCAGTATCAATTAATTCCCCATCAAACGACGCAACATCAACAAGTGCAACTTCTACAGCAACAGCATCACAAAACAAAAATGGTTCTTGTAAACCTAAGAGTATGGTGGTTACGCCCGACCAAGTTATGGCCACATATATGAACAAACTGACCCCCTATGAACACATTGAAGTATTCAACTATCCACGTATTTATTTTATTGGTGCAAATGCCAAAAAAAGGCCAGGTATTATAGGCTCGCCAAATAACAATAGTTATGATAACGAACAAGGTTCATACATACATGTACCGCATGATCATGTAGCCTATCGTTATGAAGTGTTAAAAGTAATTGGAAAAGGAAGCTTTGGGCAAGTTGTGAAAGCATATGATCATAAAAATCACGAACATGTTGCACTGAAGATGGTTCGCAACGAAAAGAGGTTCTACAGACAAGCGCATGAAGAAATTCGTATTCTGCAACATTTGCGCAAACAGGACAAAGACAATACTATGAATATTATTCATATGTTTGACAGCTTTACATTCCGAAATCACATGTGCATAACATTTGAACTGCTTTCGATCAATCTTTATGAATTGATAAAGAAAAATAAATTTCAAGGATTTAGTTTACAGCTAGTGCGCAAGTTCTCACATTCACTGTTACAGTGTTTAGATGCGTTGCATAAAAACAAAATTATTCATTGTGACATGAAGCCAGAGAACATCTTGCTAAAACAGCAGGGCAGAAGTGGAATAAAGGTAAGAGAAGTTCAAATGGTGTATTCAGTCTTTTGTGCTACTTTGTTTTTTTACATCCTGCAGAACTTGAAGTGCTCAATAATTAGTTTCCTTCCTGTTGTACTTCCACTGTTTAACAGTTGGTGTGTTTTCAGCATTTTTATGTTGTTATTAAACCATATGTCTTTGTTCTGACAACAGTGGAAGGCATCCTGCATAAGTTTTTTAAATTTATTTTGCTTATGATCACTGTGTAATAGATTCATTCCAGAAATGCAAAATATATTCTGTACATATGTTTAATCTTGCATGTTTAGAGGTTATTATTGTTGTGTGGGGATGTGCTAAACAACAAATCAGACCGTCTGAGATTTTATACATAGTCAGTATGAGGATTATTTGTCATTAATCACGTCTTTATCTTCTAGCAGTGATTTGTTAATGTAAAAAATGTCAATATGCAATGTAGTTTGAAATTGATGGTATACTGTTGGTTCCCCTACAACTTGCTGGAAGTCAGTTCAAAGGATGGTGGGAAGAAAGATCATATCTCCCCCCCTCTTCTCCAGTGGGATTATGCCTAATATGTACTGCAGTTTACTACTTCAGATTGTATGCAGCTTTACTCACAATGCCAGCTGCACTAACAGCCCAGTGTAACAGTTATAGAAGACATTATATTCAAAATATGGAAGGCTGTTGGTAAAATTGATATATGCAAGTGCCTAATTATTTTTTTTTGTTTTGTCAGTTTTTGTATTCTATATAGCAGAAAAATCATAATTATCATTATTTTCCAAAGCACAGTTTCCTGTAGGCAACGTTCTTGGGCTTGTATTTGTGAGGAGTTGAAATAAACTTCTGCCCTATTATTGATTACATGTGTTACATGATTAAATTAATTGTATCAACAGTCAGGTTCTTTCAATCAGAATACTGATAGGTTTGTTACTGATCCTCAAGTGTGATTGAGAAGTAGGAAATGTGTTCTTAAATTGCTTTGAGATGTAAGATGCACCGGAATAGTACTCGGAGAATTGTCAGTTATGTAATTCAGCTTTTCTGAGTTTATACTACAGCTATAGTTATTTACAGAGAAAAGTATGTTTAATACGGACATTGAGCTATGCTACAGATTGATTTCTTACCTCAGCTTTTATTTCTTATTTACTTTTGCTGGCTTTGCCAACTCTGTCCAATTACCACACATTGAAATATTAAACTTTTGTATACCACCAATCCACATTGACCCATAATGAAATTGGTATGATGGATATCAAAATCCAAAGTGCGTAAAATACATTTCATAAGAAAAACTATAATTATTCTCACACCCAAACTATCATCTTCCATCCTAACCTAGACCTTGGGTTACACTAAATAAAAATCTGACACCACAACCTACATTCCAAAAAATAATATAGAAGCCAAATAAATATTGTCAGTGTTCTGTACCATCGTGTTTGTGCACATATTAAATAACACCATATAACTTTGTTAGCTCACAATCAAAGCTGATGTCTAGTATCAGTTGATTCAACCAAACGCTACTAATTTGTTTGTCACCACAACTAAGATTTAGAGGTGAGGACACTATCCACATTAATCCTTTGGTGGGTTACTTTAGGTTGAGTGGTAACTAGACATTTGCATCAGAGATACTTCGGCGAAGCCTGTACGCACTCCACTATCATATAACTTGAATGATGGGAAGGTTTTTTTTCAAAATGTTCTTTTCTAATTCCTTCCATCATTCTTAAGGTGTATGAATAGCTGAGGACAATAATAAGGATGTATTGTGTGTTTATAACAAGTTACCACATGCATGTTAAGTAAGTATAACAACCACTAATGTATAGAGTATGCTTACAAAAATCTAATGCCCTTGTGAAGTAATTATACTAATGTAATACATGACCCATTAGTTTGATTTGAGGAGGGTATTACTTTCAGAATATCTGCTATAAAAAAAGTAATAAAACATGGAAGTTTCTGACCTGCCCTTTGCTGGTATCACTGTAGGTCTTATTATCTGAATGTATAGCGTGTTTGTAGAGCTTGGTTGTTACCATTTCCATTTTATTGTTTAGAAACATGGATGTTCTAGAAAGAATCTAATTTGCATGTCTATTTCAAATGCCTCTGCACATCCAGAGAAAAGGAAGAAAAGTTTCTGTTGTCAATAAGGTACATTTGTCTATGAAATATTTTTCCACTTTTTAAGGTTAACATGAATGAAAGATAGTATATAAATTTCTATAAATTACTGGATAAAGAAGAATGACAATATTATAAAAAGGATAGTTGATACCCATAATAACCAAACTCTAACAATACACACCAAAGGTTGTCACAGCATCCTTAACATTCATGATTTAAATAATGAAAAAGTACACCAGTTACGTATTTTTTCATGATTAGCCCAATATGTTTTGAGAATGTATTCTTATTTTCAAATTCATCTGTTTGCAAATATATTTTTATGGCGTCTTTATGTGTGATTTATTGCCTCCTCTTGCACTGTTGTCATTTTGAAGTTATACTACAATCAGAAAATCGAAAAAATGAATATCAGGATGTTTTCTAAATTCTAATGTTAGAAACAAACAAAAAATTTTTTGTTTCTTTTTCTCTACCTTTAGCATATAAAAACATTCCAAGATTCATTGTTTTGGTTTTCTGATTGTAATATAACTTCATAAAGGCAACAGAGTAAGAGGGGCAAGGAAATCACACATGCAGACATCACAAAAAATATATTTGTAATTGGTTAAACTTGAAAAATAAGAAACTTTATTTAAATCATGAATGATACAGCTGCAGGCTTTCCTAAAACATCATGATAAACAAAACCAAGTTTTTAACATTAAATCACTGGTTAACGCCGATTACAAAGTTTTGAATATTCCTCTTGACCCAAAAGACTTTATATGGTTTATCAGAGTGACTTTTGCAAGAGTATTACTGCATGTTCATTGCTCCCTGTACATACAACTTTGGTGGTACTCCATTCATACCTCATATTCTAACAGTACTCTTTCTCCTCCAGCCTGTTCACTGTGTTAAAAACTGAATCCATATGTCACTGTTAATTGGACAGAGATCTTGGACTTAAGGCATGACTATTTCTGGGATGAATCTTTTTCTCTGCAATAATGTGCACACTGTTGTGAAATTCTGTTATGAAAAAGGCTGTGTATGTTAAGATAATTGATCATTTTATATCACACGATTTGCTATCAAATGTACAGTTAGGCTTTAGAAGTCGTTTGACAACTAAAATGCTATATTCTCTTTTCTGTATGAGGTACTAAACAAAAGGTTTTGAACGCTAGAGATATTTCTTGATTTAACTAAGGCATGTTGATCACGAAATATTGCTCCAGAAGTTAGACCATTACAGAATACGGGGAGTAGCTCACAATTGGTTCACTTCTTACCTTAGCAACAGACAGCAAAAGGTCATTATTCACAGTGTTGAGACTGGCTGTGATGTGGGGTCTGAGTGGAGTACGGTCAAGTGGGGGGTGCCCCAGGGATCAGTGTTGGGGGCACTTCTGTTCCTTGTTGATATAAATGATATGCCCTCTAGCATTGCTGGTAACTCTAAAATATTTCTGTTTGCTGATGACGCTAACTTGGTAGTAAAGGATGTTGTGTGCAACATTGGTTCATTTTCAAATAGTGCAGTTCATGGCATGTAGAAAGTAAACTAAACGCTGAATTGCAGTAAGCCTCAGTTTTTACAGTTTCTAACACACAATTCAACAAAACCTGACATTTTCCTTTCACATGATTAGCGAAACTGAACAGTTCAAATTTCTAAGTGTTCAGATAGATAGCAAATTGCTGCGGAAAGCCCATGTTCAGAATCTTGTTCAAAGACTTAATGCTGCCATTTTTACTATTCGAATGATATCTGAAGTGAGTGATTGTTCAACACGAAAATTAGTCTATTTTCCTTATTTTCATTCACTTATGTCATATGGCATTATATTTTGGGGTAACCCTGTTCTGAAAGGATATTTTTGGCTCAGAAACAGGCAGTTCGGGCAATAAGTGGTGTGTGTGTGTGTGTGTGTGTGTGTGTGTGTGTCTCAGTTAATACTCAGCAGAAATAAAACCTGCATTTGGATTAGACTTCCTTAACTCTTGTGCAGAAAGGTGTGCAGTATACTGCTGCCTCCATTTTCAATAAGCTACCTCTCAAATTAAAACGTCTTAGCAGTAATCCACGCACTCTCAAATCGAAACTGAAGTGTTTCCTCATGGCTCACTCCTTCTATTCTGTTGAGGTCCTTGAAAAATTAAGCTGATTAATGGTTTATTGTTGATTGCATTTACTGAAACTTATGGATAGACTTTTTTTCGAATTCATAAACATTTTATTTTTATCTGTTATTACTTTTATGTTCTAATTTCATGTACTGACATGTTCCATGGACCTTGGAGATTTGCTTCTCAATTTGGTTCTATGGAACTTGATGTGTAAATAAAATAAAATAATACTGTGTGGGGTCAAAGACTCGAAGCCAGGCTAATTTCTGCAATAGGTGACGAATGATTCATGTTAAGCATTGTCTGGTATATAGATATTCTGACAGGAAGTGACAGCAACATTTATCTACACTGTAGCAATAATTCCAGAGAAAATACTGTCTTATACTCCAATTAAAATTGTTGTGTGATAGACGTTTCAGCGAGTTAAGTGGTGGGTGCCACTCACCATCCAATCGTATTTGTTACTCGAGTGTCACGTGTTCGCTGTGTTAACTGTTTTGTAGGTAAGCACAGCACTTTGTGAAGCATGGCTGGCTTGCTGCATACTGGCAACACTGCCCAGTCACAAAGTAATCTTAAACTGAGTAGTGTAGCTCTAGACAAAGTTTAATTATTAATGTCTTACAACGAAGCGATGAAGGGTGGCAGTGCTTATGAAATGGTGAGGATCTCAAATCTCCATCCAACCGTCTAGATTTAGGTTTCTTTGAAAAGCATATTCTCGGTTTCCTTCTTCGTTGTCTTATCAGAACTTACCACCGTTGAAGAAATTTTGAACCCAATCTTCCTTCCTTAAAATTATTATGTTGTGCTCTTATTAATTAAAGCCATTCTAAACAGTAATATGTTTAATTAGGCATATAAAAAGTTTCTTCTTAAATGCTAACATAATCTGATTAAAATAACTTCCTAATTGACAATTCGTGCCTTGGAACTTGGTTCCAACAGTCAGAGGTCTTGACATCACACGTTAAGAGTCAGCTATTGGCAGTGCACCACAACAAAGCATCAGTTCACTTGCAGTGTTTGAGTAGAGCAGTGTACACATGTAATCCTGTATTGAACACTGTCAACAGACTGTTTAACTGTCGCTTGTTACAGTGAGGGAAATCATGTTTCGGTCCTGTTGGGTGAGCCTTGACAGAGATTGACACTGGCTGTGGCAGCACTTAAGTGTCTCAAGACAAATGCCAAATAACAGTTAGTTTTAATCGTAGCCTAATAGTAAGAAGTTATGTAAATTTCTCAAGAAGAAAGTAGAGATGATTGAGTCAACATAACTGCATGACATGCTCAAAAAAATGAAGAAATAAAAATGTAATAAATTCTTATCTGCCTCACAGTTGTATTGTACACAATTTGTCTCATTAGATTGATATTTTTGTGCTCTACATCACTTATCCATGCAATTCAGTGTGTGTTCCTTTGTGCAGATCGGTATCCGGATACAGTAGCACTTTACTCAATTATTTTTCTTTACATCATTTTAATTAAAGTTGTATCATCAGCAATGAAAATGTCTACATTTCTGTTAATCACTAAAAGTTTAGTATGCAAGTATTCTTTTTTACTTTTTTTCCCTTCACTTCTTACACAAGTCTGTCTGATTATAGTAGTTAGCCCCTCCTTCCACCATCACCTGATGGTTGTTAACCAGTTTAATATAGACAAATGTTTGAAGATACGTCAAAGACATTGGATATGTTTACACACACATGCAGTATATCCACACTTAGATTGTATTGGGCAAAGATGCAATATGAACTTGACCATTGTCTTTTCAATAGAATCATCTCGTCAGACATGTTATAGCCACTTTGAGTTACCACAGAAACCAAGTTTGTATGACTGGATGGTGGTTTGAAACCCTGCTCCTTTATAACCACTTTGAATTACCACAAAAATCAATTTTGGATGACTGGGTGGTGGTTTGAAACTCTGCTCCTCCCAAGTGAAAGTTCTGGCCCACCTGAATTGATATTCCCATTACAAAAGAAATAATCATGCTCCACATATCTAGAGACAACAAATACAAGTTATCATACTGCTACATGAGAAATTTATTCTCTTAACAGTTTCAAACATAAACACGCAAACTCCTGCCAGAACTGCCATACTTCATTCATAAATACTAGTTTATTTGCAACTGCACCTGCAACTGAGAAAACAGTAAACTGCAGACACTTGGTGTAAAAAAACATACAGTAAAAATGGTACACCACTTTTCGGATTAAAAATATACTCAACAATTTTACAAACGGGTAATATTACTTTAAGTTAGGCCTAACTTATTCACTTAAACTGTTAGAATGCTTCTCAATTAGATTTTGTTGTATGCAAAGATATATTTCCTTCTACAACCCCTTGATGAATGTGGACAACCATTGTGGCTAACATGTTTTCGTGTATGAGTTGTTTTGCACACTTTACATTTAGAGACCCAAAGCTGTATGTATTGTAGCTATCATAGTCACTGTCAGTTAACAGATGTCTGTGTTTAGATTTGGTTACCAAAAACAGTCCTACACCTGGCAATTTAAATAGGGATGTTTAAATAGTTAATTCACATTATCACTCCATAAGCTTGTTTGTATTAATCCGGAATTTTTTCTGTGTTTGTTAGTCCAGGATGTTTCTTTGTTTTTTTACGCATGTTCAACTGTTAATTTAGTGTAAACGAGTTCCAAAATTTTCTTTGTGGGTTAGGAATGATATTGGAAGCATTTTTTTTTTCATATTTATGATATAGCTTTCCTGCACTTGCTGATTAGAGGTATTTCCTTTATAAATGCATTATTTGATTCATTGCTGATGTGTGAAACCAGTGGTACTAATTGATGACACCAGAACCAAACTATGTGCAAGAGATACATAGGAAAGAAGTTCATTATGAAAAAGATTAATAGTATTAAATTTACTTAATTTCTTAAGAGATTTTTCATTATTTCACAGTAAGTTTCTTCCAGTTAGCAGCAGAATTAAAAAGTATCACTGTTTAGTGACTCCGTACAGGAATTGAAGTGTATTTTAAAAGGAAATATGACTTTATATAATAGTAAGAATAATTAATAATTCTTTGTTATTGTTGTTCATTGTAAAAAGAATTACTCCAAAATATCCGAAAATAGTAATAGAAGTGTACAAAATTTAAATATCTAGTTGAAATAATAAGACCAAATGCTTTGGAGTTAGCTTAGCAGAGGCAAGGAAAATGGAGGTGGCTTTTCCACTAACAAAAGATCTGTGTGATCTGTTTGATAAATGCAAAACTCGTTACACTACAGCACTGTCATTAAACCAGAATGCCTTTTATTAAATACAGCTAAACAATTAGGTGAAATGCAATAGAAGGAAAGAAAAATAACCAGGAAAATGTTGGGACCAAGATATGAGAATGAGAAATAGAAATTAAGAAGTAATAAATTTATGAACACCAGAATCAGACAGAATGAGGAAGAGAAGAGTTGTATTCTGTGGGCACTTGGAACAACTAGATAAAGAGAGAGAACTTTTTTGAAAGAAACTGAAAAACTCCAATGATACATATCAAAGAATTTAAAGCAGACTTGGTAGAAATGGAAATAGTGGAGGAAGAAATAGAAGAAAGAGAAAAGTTCAAAGAAAAAGTAAAATGTTTCTAGGACTTCCAGGAGAAAACAAAGATAGACAGATGCAGTATGGACAGAAGAGGAAAAACTTGGGAGAAAATCAAACACTATTGGAAAGAAAGAAAGAAAGAAAGAAGGTGCAAGTTATTTCATGTGGTCCTTAGTGGACCAAACCAATTAAAAAAGAAGAAGAAGAAGAAGTTCACAGTCTCATAAAGACATTACTGTTAAACTGATAGAGAGTGCAAGTAACAGATACTCTTATTAATTAATTAATTAATACCTTAAGTGCAGTAGGAAAGGTGCTGAGAAGATAAAAAAAAAACAGTATGTTGCAAAAGTTTCAGAAAGATTAATGCAACTAGAAAGCTTGCTCATTATTGTTACTGAAATTCAGCTTTAAAAGTTCTCATAAAAACTGACTTTTGTATCCTTTTGATTGCACATACAATCTAGATTTCTCAGTAGTAGTTCTCGTGCAAGAAATGTGTCAAATGAAATGTGCATTACTGCGTTAGTCCAGAGCACTTTTCAAGAGAAATTAAAGTATGCCTGTCTTGAATTCCTTTATGCTAAGTAGACTGCTGATCATGTAGTAATGCATCAAATACTAAAAAGGATTAGTTAAGACAGTGACACCTGGTATTTAATTTGAGGCATTTGGCCATGTAAATGACAACACCCTTAAAAAGACTGAAGTTTTATTTAATTAATGATCTAAGAGAAAACTGGTTCAAATTGTGTCTGACAAAAAAAAAACCCACTGTTGTACTGAGTAGTTCAACTACTGAAGGGTGGGGGGGGGGGGGGGGGTGAAGGGATAAATGTTCTCTGTCTGGGGAGACACTTATTGTTGAGTTTCTGGAAGGTTCAGTTTGAGGGTCCTTGCTGTAATAAAAATTTCACAACAGAGTAATTGGGAAATAATAATCTCAAAAATAAGTCATTACCACACCAATGTTAAATGGGACTTATCATTAAATCGTATTTACTAATAATAGCCAGTGCCAGCTTATCTGTACCTCAAAAGTTTTTGATGTGCCAGTGTGTGCGCCATAGTATTAGTACACTGTTTTTATCCTTGGTCACTTTGAAGAAATATTTTTAAAGAATAAGACATTTTAATTAAGTTTAATCGTTACATTTTGTGTCAAACTTTTGTTATATACAACATGTTAATAAAACTGGCTATAAATAATCACTGCATTTCAGAAGCATTAATAATGTTATTAGTTAAAATGCTAGACACAAAGACTCTTTCCTTAATGTTTACTTTGGCTCGAAAAAAGGACTAGTATCATGGTGACAGATTTTTATTTACTTTCCCAATACTCGACAGATAACAATTTAAATTTCTAAAGCAAGCTGAATGTTTGACAGAATATATTTAGAAGTGTAAGAGTCTTACATACCCCTTTTTAAGAAAAAGTGTTTTTCACAATTCTGCACATTCATATATAAATGGCTTGCTTCTATCTGAGCAGAAGAGAGAGTTTTGTTGATAGTCTTTAAAGTGATATGTTTCACTCCATTGTGATAGGTTGCAAATGATCAGTGGAGGATTTGTGAATTATAAGATAAAGGTACATTACGATATACTCATCATTTTTCTCCTCCCTTGTTTTTCTCATGTTGCCTGTTCTCAGCAGTTTCTAAGTCTGCAACAGTACCACTTTCCGGTTGTTTAGATGTGTATTTCTGATATCGGCAGACTTTCAGTGTTAACAGTTTTGTTGAAAACATTGTCTGTACTCCAAATCATTTGATCCATACTAAAATTTCCCAATTATTCATTTAATAAACTATCCAGCAAATGTTATAACTTACTTGTGGAAGCTCCAATGCAAGCATGTAGTAATAAAAGTGTTTCTTTTATAAAGTCTGGCAGTCCTGCACGTAGTGAGTTTATACGCCTGGAAATCTGTCATTAATACATTTTGGGACTGATCTCTGTGTACTTGCTGAGAATGTGGGCTAAACTTATCACTGGTAGAAGCACCTGAGATCTTTCCGAATCATTTACCATAATTTGTTAAGAAAATGAAGAAGCTGCAATGTTTGACTGCCCTATTCTATCAGTAAATGGTGCTAATAATTCCAAACGAGAGATTAGAGTGCTGATGGTCATTTTGCTTTACATTCACCCTTGTGATGCATCTTTACTTGACTAGAAGTTTCATTTGTATTAACAGCCTCAGTTAAGTGGTTGAAGCACTGACCTAGTGTTAAGGATTAATTTTTTCAAACCCCTTACTGACCACCTAGATTCCAGTTTTCTGTGATTGTCGTAAATAACTTTATGTGAAGGTGTTGACATTTTCTTCCCAAATCTGAGCTTGTGTTCAGTGTCAAATTACCTCACCTTTAATGAGATGTTACCATATTGTCTGTCTTTCTAAAGGGTGGGTGCTGCTTAATTCTTGTCATTTGATTTATAAATACACAGTGACACCATACCTTCACAGAGTATGAAGGAGTTTGTCTTTAAGGTTTAACTGTAATGTGTGTGTCTGTTGTGTGATATAGTATTCATGTTGTCAGTGCACTAAGCATCTTAAATAATATCAAGAGGCGATTACAGAGTTCTGAGGTAGATTACTGTTGACTATGAAACTTCCTGGCAGATTAAAACTGTGTGCCCGACCGAGACTCGAACTCAGGACCTTTGCCTTTCACGGGCAAGTGCTCTACCATCTGAGCTACCAAAGCACGACTCACGCCCGGTACTCACAGCTTTACTTCTGCCAGTATCTGTTACGTTAAAAATAACTGTCAAGACATTATAGTGTAACATAGGATATTGACACACAATGTAGAAAGTGAAGATTAAACAGGCACAGACAAAAAGGGCAATTATTCAGTAATGGTATTTACACAGCAGCAAAAGGTGTTGCATGTATGAAGAAGGCAAAAGGAAAGAAAATCTTCCAACAGATTAAGGCAACTATTTGCGATGGTGAGAGTTTAAAGCAAGTGATGATAGTAACAAGGTACAATACACTGTATGAAACAGAAGTGGGGTGGAAGCACTAAGATAAAATGAAAACCTACAGTCATCCTTCCCATGCACTGTTTACTAACAAAACAGGTAAAGGGGAGGAAAATGATAGTAGTAATAAAGGTACTCTGCCAAACACCATAAAGTGGCTCGTAGAGTGTAGATGCAAATTTACAAAATCTGATAATGCAGATGTAATCAAAAGCAGCAATAGTATGAAGAAAACAAAAAAGCAACCTGTAATGTAGACAACCTTTTCCTAAAAATAGTAGACAGCACAGTAACTAATGAAAACTGGACAGAGGTAGTAATGAAAGTACATACATTCCGTGAATAATGCCAGATGAGATGTATAAAGCCATTCAGGATATGATGAAGGGAATTGCGCCTCGAGATGGAGTTCAGGAAGACATTATTAAAGGTGGAGGGATTGTTACAGGAAGAGAACTTAATTATTTTTTTTTATTTTATTTTTTATTTTTTTTTTTTTTTTTTCCTGAGAAAGACATTTCAGCTGGGAACAATCTTACAATTGTTGTACTTCATAACAGAGGATTAAAACAATACATAAGTACTACACAACTGTCGGCTTCCTCTTTGTAATGTACAAATAAAAATAAATAAATTAATAATCACCAACCACATAGAGAAATGATTCATTAATTTAAAGAGATACGCTTCAGTGGTACTGATGATTTTTTTTCTATACACAACCGTTTTTGGAATGTTAAACTCCCATCTTCAGATGTATAAAATTATTGTATTTGGTCACACATATGTGCAGTCTGGCCAGTCAGTGCAATAGTCCCAAATCACGTTAAGATTGGACTTCAACATCCTGAAAACAGTTGTGAATTGAATAAATCATTAGTACAACTGAAGTCAGTGTTCTTAAATTAATTAATCATGTCTCTCAGTTACGGGTGTCCTTTATACCAAATCTTTTGCCCAAAGAGAAAACTTGGATCTTAATCAGATACAGAAATGAGACAGTTTTAGAAGTGAATAAAGCACAATGGACCGTCTGAAAGCCGTGAATAAATGTAAATGAAGAAAAATTGTAAATATTATATAAAACTTTCCAGATTTTCAGTAACGGCTATCCATGACTTCACAAAGTGTGTTTACAGTTTAATATTTTCATTTTTTTCTGCAGCATTATTAGAGCTGAAATTAAGAAATTGCTTAACACTAAAATAGTGGAAGGGGTCAATAGACACCTGGTCTAATTTTTTAAAAATCCTTTCAGATTTTTTGGTATGTAAACACTATTGACAATGATAATGGACCTGTTTGCTTGGTTGCACCTTATACCCAGCACGGTAGCTGTTTGATGCCTGCACCGTTAACTCCCCATGTATGCCAAGGAGTAGATGCCCATCACCCTCGGGCATTGGGACTCCCAGCAATGGCCGTCCTGCCAGATGGCCTTTGCTGTGGCTGGGTGGCGCCCGTGGGAAGGTCCCCTGGTTGGAGTGGGTGTCATCAGGGCGGATGACGCGTGATGAAGCATACCATGTCTTCACTTGCTGGTGATCAAACGCTAGCAGTCTCTAAGCATTCCAAGTCTCAGTACAATGCAAGGAAGTATGATCCTAAATCATTCCCCTCCTTGGCCACCCCATGGGAGGAATGCCAGGCTAAGGATGGCAGCAAACTTAATTCACCCTGGTACCTTGTATGTAAGGGAGCTGATGGGGACTCCTTTGTCTCAAAGCCTCAGTTTTTTGTAGAGCATTTAGAGGACGAGTTCGGTGAGGTGGAGTGATTGTCCAAAATGCAGTCAAGGTCAGTCTTGATAAAAACAGCATCCTCTGCTCAGTTGCAGGTATTATTTGCTTGTGACAAGCTGGAGGATGTTTCCGTTACCATAATACTTCACAAGAGCTTAAATATGGTCCAGGGTATTATATTCCACAGGGACCTTCTTTTGCAGTCCAACGATGAGCTGCATGTCAACTTAGAGCGACAAGGAGTTCATTTCGTCCTGCATGTCCATAGGAGCTCTAGGGATAATCAGGTTGCCACCGGTACCTTCATCTTGGCCTTCGAGGGCGACACATTACCCAAGAAGGTCAAGGTCACGGTCTACCTCTGTGATTTCAAGCCCTATATCCCTCTCCCAATGCGGTGCTTTAAGTGCTGAAAGTCCGGCCATATGTCTTCCCACTGTACTTCCAGCATCACATATCGAGATTGTGAACGTCCATCCCGTCCCAATGCTCCACGTGCCCCACCTCCCATCATTCCCCTTGCTCACCAGACTGCGGGATTTTACAGTGAGAAAGGAAAATCATGGAATAAAAGAACCTGGACCAGCTGACTTACACTGAGGCTAAGAGGAAAACTGAGCGTCTACGTCCTGTGGCTGTGACCTCCTCTTATGCCGCCGCTACCAGAACTGTTGTAGCCCCATCAGCTTCTCGAGATTACGCTACACCTGACCCCTTGATGGTGGGGGGAACTTCCCTCCCTGTTGCTCCCTACCTTGGGAGCACTGTCCCCCCATCAGGGACACCAGTCCCCACTTCTCAGCCGAAGAAGCATAAGTCTTCTTCGGCTCCTCTCGCTAGGAAGGGGTCCTTTGGGTCACTCCCTTCCCAGGTTTCTACTAGTGGGAAAGATGACACCCACCAGTTGCTGAAGTGCCCAAAAGCAGCTGGTCGTAGGGCTTCACGATCATCCTCCGTCCCGGAGATAGAATCAGTGATGCCCTCCCAGCCAGAGAAACCCAAGGATCAGCGAGAGAAATCCAGAAAGAAGACCCCCAAAACCAAGGGAATTGCGGTGGCATCCACACCACCGCTGCCTACAGGCTCTGCGTCTGAGGATAAGGTGAAGATTCTGGCATCCGCTGAGGACCCTGGTCTCGCCAGACCCTCAGACACAGTGGATATAGCCTGTTCACGGAATAAGCAGGTGGCAGCGGGTGACCCTGAGGCGTAAATTGCCTCAGTCTCACGATCACATCATCCTCCAGTGGAATTGCGGCAGTTTTTTCGACCACCTGGCTGAGCCATGGCAGCTGTTAAGCTTTACTCCTGCTTTCTGCTTTGCCCTCCAGGAAACTTGGTTCCCGGCAAATTGGACCCCTGCCCTTTGTGGCTACAGGGGATATTACAAGAACTGTAGCAAATATAATAGTGTGTCAGGTGGAGTTTGCGTCTATCCTAAACTCTGTATATAGTGATCCTGTTCCTCTTCAAACCCCTCTTGAAGCTGTGGCTGTCAGGATACAGATGATGCAGGATATAATTGTCTGCAACGTATATCTCCCTCCAGATGGTGGTGTACCCCTGAATGTATTGGCTGCACTGATAGATCAACTTCCTAAACCTTTCCTACTTTTCGGAGATTTTAACACCCATAACCCCTTGTGGGGTAGCACCATGCTTACTGGCCGTGGCAGAGATGTCGAAAATTTACTGTCCAAACTCGACCTCTGCCAATTAAATTCTGAGGCCGCCACAAATTTCAGCAATTGATTTATCAATTTGAAGCCCAGGACTTCTCCCATCTATACACTGGGAAGCACATGACGACCTGTGTGGTAGTGACCACTTCCCCATCTTCCTGTCACTCCCCCCGGCATTATGCTCACGGACGCCTACCCAGATGGGCTTTAAACAACGCAGACTGGGTAGCCTTCACCTCTGCTGTCACCGTTGAATCTCCCCCACATGGGTTCACCTGCTTATAAAACAACGGAAACCGTATGTTCGGAGACGTACGTGTCAACCATTGCGTGCCATACGTCACCTTCCCAAGTCTGGACAAAGATCAGGCATCTTTCTGGGTACCAGAACCCAACAGGTGTCCCTGGCATTAACATCAATGGTGTGCTCTCTACCGATGCAGATGCAATTGCCGAGCACTTCGCTGAGCACTACAATCGAGCCTCTGTGTTGGAGAACTACCCCCCCAGCCTTTTGCACCCTCAAACAACGGATGGAAAGGAAAGTCCTCTCATTCACTACGCACCACAGTGAACCCTGTAACGCCCCCTTTACAGAGTGGGTGCTCCTCAGCATGCTTGCACATTGCCCGACACAGCTCCTGGGCCAGATTGGATCCACAGTTTGATGATTCAGCATCTCTCACCTGACTACAAGCGATACCACCTCATCATCTTCAACTGGATCTGGTGCAATGATGTCTTTGCATGGCAGTGGTGTGAGAGTACAATCATTCCAGTGCTAAAACCTGGTAAAAATATGCTTGATGTGAATAGCAATTGGCCCATCAGCCTCACCAACGTTCTAAGCTGCTAGAACGTATGGTGTGTCGGCAGTTGGGTTGGGTCCTGTAGCCATGTGGCCTACTGGCTCCATGCCAGTGCAGTTCCCGCCAGGGTCGCTCTACCACTGATGATCTAGTTTCCCTCGAGTCTGCCATCCCAACAACCTTTTCCAGATGCCAACACCTGGTTGCCATCTTTTTTGATCTATGAAAAGTTTGACACGACCTTTCGACATCATATTCTTGCCACATTATATGAGTGGGTCTCCGTGGCCCGCTCCCAATTTTTATCCAAAATTTCCTCTCGCTCTGTACTTTCCGTGTGCAAGTTGGTGCCTTCCATATTTCCCCTGTATTCAGGAGAATGGCATTCCGCAGGGCTCAATATTAAGTGTATCTCTATTTTTAGTGACCATTAATGGCCTAGCAGCAGCTGTAGGGCCATCGGTCTCCCCTTCTCTGTATGCGGATAACTTCTGCATTTCGTATTGTTCCACCAGTACTGGTGTTGCTGAGCGGCACATATAGGGAGCCATTCACAAGGCGCAGCCATGGGCTCTAGCCCACAGCTTTCAGTTTTCAGCCACAAAGTCTTGTGTCATGCTCTTCTCTCAGCGTCATACCGTTCATCTGGAACCTGAACTTTATGTTAATATCAATCCACTCACTGTAGTGGAGACGTGTCAGTTCTTAGGACTGGTTTTCGATGCCCAATTGACTTGGCTACGTCACCTTCGTCAGCTTAAGTGGAATTGCTGGCAGCACCTCAATGCCCTCCGCTGCCTGAGCAACACCAACTTGTGTGCAGATCGCTCTACGCTGCTGCAGATATACAGAGCTCTTGTTGAATCCCGCTTTGACTATGAGAGTCTGGTTTATGGTTTGGCGGCCCCCTCAGCATTGCATTTACTCGACACAGTGCACCACTGTGGCATTCACCTAGGTATAGGAGCTTTTAGGACGAGTCCGGTGACCAGTGTCCTGGTGGAGGCTGGGGCCCCTCCATTGAAGGTTAGGCATGCACAACTGCTAGCTAGCTACATTGCACACATTTGTAGTTCTCCTGAGCATCCGAATTACCATCTCCTTTTCCCACCTGCGGCAGTTCATCTCCCGCATCAGCGGCCAGGGTCTGGGCTCACAATTGCGGTTCGTGTCGCTGTGGCTCCCAAATGACTGTCATCCACCTATTGCTGGACTGCCCACTTTTAGCCGCTTTGCAGTAGACTGTTAACTTTCCCAGCACCCTACCTTCAGTGTTGGGCGACAGTGCCTCAACAGCAGCTTTAGTTTTACATTTTACTTGTGAGGGTGGGTTTTATATTTGATCTGAGTTTTAGCACATGTCCTTTGTCCTTCTGTGTCCTCCACCGTAGGACTTTTAGGGTGGAGGTTTTAATGTGTTGCAGAGTGGCTGGCTTTTCCTTTTTTATTCTCGTGGTCAGTCAGCCATGGTAGTCTACTTTCTTGTTTTTAATCTCTTCTCCCTGTTTCTTGCGTCACTGTGTGGTTTTCTTGTCCTGTTTTGTACATTGTAGTGTTTGTTGTCCTTCTGTCATTCTTCTGGTTCTTCCTTTCTCCTTTCATTGTGCCGTATGCCGTCTTTGTTTTTCTTCTTTGTTTTCTTATTTTGCTTGGGTAATTATACTGGGAACAAGAGACCAATGACCTCACAGTTTTGTCCCTTCCCCCCCCCCCCCCCGCCGCTTTTAAACTAACCCGACAGTGAGGTTGCGGTGATACGCTTACCCACAGTGTCAGAAAATGTGCACTGTAGTGTAGCTACCTGAGATGCACACATTTTAGGCCCCAACTCAGTGTTCTGTGTGTTGCCCAAAATAAACTTTGATGGAGACATTGTATGTTACTTGTTTCACAGGATCAAATGCTGAAAAATACATAAAGAAAAAAATAATTGACTGTGTTGCTTTAAGAACTGGCAATTAAATTATTGTTATTATGTATGTTCATAGCATCATTGGTAGGAAAGGTACTTCTGTGTGTGATCTTCTATTGTGCCCTTTTTGGGCCTACATTGATGAATCACACTGTCGTGATAGTTCTCAAGAACTCCTCATGTTCCATTTTGATGAAAAATCAGCCTGCCTGCAATATTTGAGGAACTTCTCACATTCCATTTTAATGAATAATAAGCCTGTCTGCTGATTAAGTTCATTCACCTGTTCAAAAGTGAAGAGGTAGGGGAGTGGATGACATGTTTTCATTGAAAACTGCCTTTGTTGTTATTGCCTAGGAGAAAATATAACCATTAATGAGCACTAACTCCCTAGCACAACTAGCTGTGTGTTGGTGTAATACATGCCCTACAAGTCAGACAAATATGTCCTCAATTTTCGGTCTTGTAGAAATAAAGTGGTTTTTGCAATACATTTTTGTGCATTGTTGATAATGTATAGCCTGAAAACCAGTCATTAGGAGAATACATTGTACTGCACCTCATTGAACCATTTCTGTGTTAAGAAAGAAATTTTATGTCAAACGATATGTTTACTTCTCTCATCTATCTGTGAAACTGCAGGAGTAGAAAACTTCAGTTGCGTGAACAATAACAAAGTTTGTCAACACCCCTAATGAGGTAAGAAGCAGAATGCTGAATGATAATCCTTCCATCACCATCATTTTGTGGCTGACTAGTGATAGGGATTGTATCACAACTGGATATCAAAAAAAGAAAAACATCATTCTTCCTTAACTTTTTATGCTGAAGTGGAAGAATACAAAGAAGGGAACATAAAACTGGAAGATATAACTGTATATGACAGCACAAAGTTCAGTGACTTACTGAATAATGGTATTAAACAAAATGCTACAGTATTATTTTTTAAACTGAAGTTCTTCTGACAATGACATATTAATTAACTGCAATTTATAATTACTTCAATGAATAAAAGTGCTGTGTAATATCACCACATATTTTCCTTTCTCGTCATTCTAGCGT
Source organism: Schistocerca serialis cubense (assembly GCF_023864345.2). Taxonomy (NCBI): domain Eukaryota; kingdom Metazoa; phylum Arthropoda; class Insecta; order Orthoptera; family Acrididae; genus Schistocerca; species Schistocerca serialis. The sequence continues at coordinate 1,008,698,995 of NC_064640.1, forward strand.
AAATAGAAAAAAGTTTCATAGTGGACTTACAGATGTTATGCAATTAGAATTGTGGATGCCAAATTAGCAGTATGAATGGTAGATGACTCTACCAGAGAAAATTGAAATAAACTTGTTTGTAAGAGTTCAGTTTCCTAAGAACACCTTCAAGTGAATGTTCTTAATTTAATATTTTTCTGAATATTAAAGAGTTAATGCTATAGCTTGACACTTCTCTTAGATGTGAAGGCAATGCAAATATCTGCCACTGACTTGCTTAATTTATGATCTTTCACAATCATTTCTTCTTTCATATGTCATTTATCACAGCAATTTTTCTTCTGTCCTTCGTCTCGCATGCTCTCTTTGCATGCTATTATCATTGCCCAGGCTCATTAGGTTTGGTTGGTGCTACTGCATGTTCAATTATGGTAGCATCAGTGCAACCCCTGCCTCGGACTGCCAGACTGAAAGTTTTTCCTACTACTGACTTCAGGTCTCTAGCATTTGTAAAGGGCTTGTCTTAAAATTTGCAGAGTCATTGCGTCATTTAACGTAAACTAACTAGTTGGGAACAGTCAGTGTGGCTGTTTACTGATCTTCAGCTTTTCAGGTGTCCTATTTTACAACAAGCAAGAGTTGATGTAGGAACATTTTTTTTTATCTTTGAGGGGGGAGGGATGTCAGGTGAAGGCTTCACTGCTTTTCTGGGACCAATGCTAATAAAAGTTGCTGTTTGTTTTTCTGATTGTCGTCGTCACTACATTTTTAAGTTAATTGTTTTCCTGGCTGTGGAAAGGAGGATAAAATTCCATTGCTGTTGGGATTTCAGTATGCTGAAAAACCACTCCATAAAATAAATATGGCATTAAAGCCCCTAAAAGCAAAAAAATTCAAACTTATGACATGCTAAACAAAATCTAACAAAGCTGTTCTCCTCATTTAGTTCCCTCCCAAGTCTGATTGGTGTCACTTCACTTTCCAGAGGTATTTTCTCCAGGAAAACTGAAATATACTGTTGTTAAATTCACAGCTACAGGACAGGTTTTAGGAATTAATAATTATCAACCAGTTTCACTGACAAAAACTTTTTCTGATGTTTCTGAAAAGATCAGGTAGGTACTCAAATTGCTGAGTAGATTGGAAATATAAACTTGAGTAAGCCAAACCTTAGATCTTAAAAGATTTTTTAAAATCAATGTCATTTATTACTCTTTCCTACAGTTCTGTACACGGAAGAATGCTTTAAAATAATAATAATAATAAAGTGTAGCAATATGTAGAATGAGAAGTTCAAAATGTCCGAGTCTGTTTCTTGATAAAAGCTTAAATTGAAAATCACATGCGATAGATTTGTGCACTGCTAAAGTTCAGTAAGTTTTGCTTTACCTGTGATTGCTGAGTCAGAAAGTGAAAGTGTCAAAATCAGTTTTGTACGTTTCCATCTTGTAGTATAACACAGGATGTGTATTATTTTATGTTCCAGGTTATTGATTTTGGATCAAGCTGTTATGAAAACCAAAGGGTGTACACATACATCCAGTCAAGATTCTATCGTGCCCCAGAGGTCATACTGGGTGCCCGATATGGAATGCCTATTGACATGTGGAGTTTGGGCTGCATTTTAGCAGAACTTTTAACTGGGTATCCATTGCTCCCAGGTGAAGATGAAGGAGACCAACTAGCTTGCATTATTGAACTCCTTGACATGCCACCACAAAAATTACTTGATGCCTCAAAACGTGCTAAGAACTTTATTACATCTAAAGGTTATCCACGGTATTGTAACGCCACAACCTTAGTCGATGGGTCAATACTCTTAAGCCCAGGGGTGTCACGAAGGGGAAAACAGAGGGGCCCTCCGGGATCTAAAGAACTTCATAGGGCCCTAAGGGGCTGTGACGATCCATTGTTTCTGGACTTTATTCGCCGTTGTTTGGAATGGGATCCTGATGCACGAATGACACCTTCTGCAGCATTACGTCATGCTTGGTTGAGGCGAAAATTACCAAAACCACCAGCTGACAAGACAAATTTGCAGACCACCAGTGTAAGGACAGCTCCTTCTTCATCAAGGAATTCTTCAAAAGCTAATCCTTCTGCAAATGGTGGATTGAGTAGCAACAAACTCAGGGTTCAAATGTCTGATGAAAGAGCTAGTACAGTGCACTCAAGACATTCTCTGCATCCAACAAAATTACCTCAGATTCCAACGAATACGTAACAGCATTTGACTTATTTTCCACTCTTAATTTTGTGCATTGTTTTCTAATTAATTTATTTCAACAGAGGACTGTGAATAAAATATTGATCTCTTTCTTAAATTGTACACATTTGCAGTGTTGTTTTCATGCTAAAACAGCATTGCAAATTATACTGAATTGCATATAACAGACTTACTATGTGCAGTCTGTTAAATGTTAATGTGTTGTTCCTGTTTCATATGTATTGTTTGATATTTGTAATGAAACCTTGGTTTCGTGACTTATTTTACACATTTTTAATGAGTGTGAAGTATTCTACATTAGGATGCTATACATTTTCTATGTGTTTTACTTTTTACAATCATTGTACATACTGTTTTTAAAGGCCATGAACTTGTGAGAGATCTGAGTGATATAGTTGATAACCTAGGGAAAAGAACTGCACTATCATTGTACCAAAAGATAGATTCATTTTGTAATTTTATATTGAATGTGAGAAGATATTAACAGTTTTAATTTTTAAGGCCATTTACACCTTACTGCAGTGTTCTCTGTTTCAGTATCATGCTGCAATGTATTAATTTGCTAATGTTAGTGAATAGATTAAGTGGCACGCAGTATGCCAGTGTGGTCATTAGCAAATAAGAATCTTTACAGAAATGCATGTCAGTGTGGTATTAAGTTTTTTATGCATTGACTGAGTCATTATTTTAAATGATGATTACACGATGGTAATGTTTTGTTATTTTTGTTGTTTATTTATTTTAACTAACTCACTGCATTTTAGTATTACACTCCCATGCTTACCAGTGTGGCTGTGTGCCCTGTAGATTGCAGTTGTAAATGATGAATGTAAGATACCATTCATATTATTTTTGTTGCTACAACAACGTGGTGAGCACTTTTTGATTTTTAAAATGGTGTGTCACTTGTAACGTATAAAATACTCAAATGTTTCATTCCATGGGCTCATATAACATTAGACAATTAATTATCATTTGATGAAGCTAAATTATTGTCACCATTGATCTTCAGAAAGTACTTTACTAGTTGGCTTGAATCATCATTTAGTAACTTATGGTTGTGCAATGTATTGTGCTTTCAGGCTTTAATGTTTTTAATTGTTTAACTGGATTATCTTTACATGCATCAATACCACATGTTTTAAAGCTTGCCATATACATACATATGTTTTGAATTCTAAGACAAACACATCATATGCCGTATAAGAATATTTCTGACAGTGCTGTGCCCATTTAGCTGTGACATACAGCTGTGAGGATTGTTATCCATGAGAAGATTCTGATGTTAGTTTGTCATACACTGATCATGCGCATTTTGATGGCTGAATATTATGTAAGCTTTGTGCACAAAAGCAGTATGTATTAAATTCTGTAGAAGCGGGTTTCCTTAAACTTGGTTCTAAAGTATGTTTGCTTTATGTGCAGATAACAGGAAGTTTATGAAAGTTAATGACATCAGAAATTAAAGTAGAGTTCTTTGTGGAAAAAAATTCTTGGTTCTTTCACATTATTGAATCCACTACCTCATCTAGCCCAGACCTAAAAAGCTCTGTCTGCAAAAAATGAACAAGTTTCTGAACACTGCTGGGGATGTGGAAACCCTGAAAACTTCCACTCCAGTTGTTATTTAGCTAGAAATAGAACAACTTAACATGCTTTTGTTATACATAGGTGCTGAACTTTGTTTTAATAATAAATTAAAAGCAATACATATACTGTAAGGAAAGTTCTGGCTGAATGATTTGAAATTATGTAAAGTATTGAACTATTACTTTGTCATCTTTCATTGTGAATACATAACATAATTCAGTTTCAAGAAGCTTTTGGTCTCTGGTGTTAAGTTATGGGCTGTGGTATCTCAAGAATAATTTAGCAGTGAAGCCTGTGAAATGTGGTGCCCAATAAGAAACTTAAAAAATACACATTCATTGAAATGGTACAGTGTCATGTAGAGTAAACCTGTACAGTTGTAAGTTAGTTTTTGTTTTGGTTTGCCCCAACAAGTTCCATAATACCTTGAAATGTTATCCATCTGAAAAGTGCAAAGTTGCACTGTGGTTCGTAGTCCACGTTCAGCTGTAGGTCCAACTATAACTAGCTGGGTAAGTTGGATCAAAAGCTAGGGCATGGTGCCCCCAATAGGACTATACCTAATTAATCAGTATGGTGTACAAAGCAAATTTGAATTGAGAACAGTTTTACTGTAAATATTGGATTCACAGTGTGCATTTCTTGTAACTTACATGAGACTATACTGTTCGTTAGGACATCTGTGTATCGCCGATTTACTCTCGACCGTTTCAAAGCAGATTTGAAAGGAGATAATAAATAATTTTCAGTATTTTATGTAATGTTTGATAAGTATCCGTAAGTATAAGAATGAAACATTGTCACCATCTTTTACAGTTTCCAGCCACTAGCCATGTCTGTTTGGAATATAGGCGTCTCCACCGTCTTCTGTCTTCCCACCATGTCTCCATCTCCAACCTGACCAGTCTTCTACTCTCTTTCGCTCACGTTCCTTCACTCCTACCAGCCACCTGTGTCTTGGTCTTTTTATCTTCCATTTCTTCTCATGTAACTTCGTGGGTGCGCTCTTCTCCTCCATTTGCTTAACATGTCCATACCATCTAAGTCTTCATCTATCCATCTTATCCCGTAATAGTTGCTCCTTCTCTTATTCCCTGATCCTCTGATTCCTTAACCTGCCCCTCTTTGTCACTCCAGTACTTACTTTTTCAAAAATTTCATCTCATTATCTTGTATTTTGCTTTTCTCTTTTTCTTTCATTGTCCAGGTCTCGGAGGCATATGTCAGGTTGAGAAGTAGTACAGTTTTGGCAGATGTTCTTGCCCCATATGAGGCTTTTAAAACTCTTCCAAAATGCTTCTGCTTGCCTCCCCCACTCATTTCTTTCTCTGGTGTTTCTTCTGTTCTCCTCTATTACACTTCCCAGATACATTGTAACTCTTTCTTGCTAGTTGTGATAATTATTTCACATTTATGCTAAACTTTATTCTGTATCCTTGTACTGTTTGTTGCCCTACATTAAAGTTTTTTGCGTTTCATTTTCCTTATTTACGTGGACTTCAGATAGTCTGTAAAACACTATTGCTTTCATCTTTCCTTCCCCTGTTACTTGTACCATTTCGGTCATTATCCCACCCACCACCACAGTGGCGAGAAGTGGTGAGAGTGCACTTTCCTGCCTCAGGCCATTCCTCTGTTACAGTCAGTCTGATATCTTTCCTCACATTTTCACACACTTCACACTCCCATTGTACATTTCTGTAGAAAGAAGCATTGTTTGAATAAGTGACCCACAAGTCTCATTTAGATGATGAATTTGTACATAGCCAATTTATTCTACTCTAAAATCTCGAATATCATCATCAGTACAAAGTCTTTTTGAGTTATGACTGAGATCTTGCATTTACAAGAAAGATTTGTGAATGAAATATATGAAATGCAGCTAATTTATAATTTTTAAAAACAGTGTAGAATGAAAGTTAGTATTCCAGGATGACAGTGTTAGTGTTTTTGATGGTTTGTATCAATTTAGGCTGTGTCCTTCCTGACGTAGGCTGTGATGGATTCTAATTTAGAAGAAACACACAGTACTCTGAGCTTAAAATTACTGTCTTCTTATTAAATGAGTACAAATTTTCAGTACACCTCATCCACATATTGTAATTGTTCAGTGTGTTTATTTTGAAGTAATTTACTGAACTGTTATCACTTAACAGTATTCAGTGGTAACATATAATTGATACAAAGATATTTCTAATACAGATTCCTTTCTGTCTGTGAATGTTGGTTTCAGAGAGATATTTATTTTGTTAGTGCCAGTGTTAAATTTTATTTATCTAAGACAAACTGACGCAAAAGGAATTGTTGCATAAAGAAATTCTAAAATATCTGTGGTCTAGTGCCTGAAATTATAACTATGAACTGATATGTTACCACTGTAACATACATGACTTCTCATATGACTTATGCTTGTAAATGATATTGTCAGACATTATTTTTGAAGTGTCATTCTAGAAAAATCGCAACTGAAATAATTTAATATAGCTATGGTGCTTACTGTAACAATGTTTTCATTAATAACCCCTTTCATTGTTGTAACATATCAGAATTGTTTGGTAAGCAAGTTTTCCAAGGATAAAGGTTTGATTAAAACCTGAAATCTGGACTGTCTTTAGTTACTGCAAATCAGTACTTTATGGTTATTTGAGGTTTTTAAAATGAAGTAACTGTTACTGCAAATAACCTTAAATTCGAAAGGAGAAAAAGCTACCTGTACACTACAGTTGAACATGTTGTCACATTTGATACCTTTTGTAAAAAGCTGCATCCAGTCATCCATTACTATCGGAGTTAAATAGAAATCTGTTATACAAATTTTGTGTGTGTGTGACTAACTTCAGAATATGAGTTTGAAATAAGTATTATAGCTGTCGGAAACAATTAAATGTGTGATGGTCTCTGTTATCTTTTCTCTTCTGTCAGGAGACAGACATTGGGTTGATGGAAAGTGAGCAGGGAGAAGAGGGGGATTATTGAGTTCATTTATGGAGTATCTTGAGTTGCTCAGTTATGTGCTGGCATTATTTGTGGGAGGGGGGAATCTTTGCCATTTTAAAGTGAAGATGATTTTATGCATTATCAGCTATGGAGTCTGGTTATTGCCATGCCTGTTTAAATGTTAGTACTAATACTTTTTAATGTAATACCAGCTATATTCTGCAATTAGAAATTTCTTCAGTGACTGATATTAGCGAATGCTGTTAGCTATATTTTCTAATGAAAATTTTTTTTCAGGTTTCAGTTCTTTATAATTCTTCATAGGTTTTTGTTGATATGTTGGAAAAACATGTCAGGTTTGAACTATCTGTACAGATGAAAAAGTGCTCAAAAAATGGGAGTTGAGGCCGGCAATCACAGTTGATCAATCATTTCACTGATTGTTAGACTAAGCAAGGTGGTACAAAGGGTAGCACAATGGGCTCTTTCAGGAGCAGCATGGTTCAAATTTGTTGTAGATGTAGGGTTTTCCATTGTTTGCAATCAAAACCAGTGTCAGGATGATTTCTTTGGAAAGACCTCTGCTGGTTTCCTTTTCAAGCTTTGTCCAGTCTAAACATGTATTCCATATATAATGACCCCCTAGATAAACAGAATGCTAAACTTTTGTTCTTTTACCTTCAGCGATGATCAGGTCTTCATATCTGTTGAGGAAAATTCAGATTATACGGTTAGAAAATTGAGGACAAAGACTGCGCTAAGTAAAGTTTTTGACAATGAATATAAATAAAGTTGATGATTGCAGGGGATTAGGTGAAAAATGAGAGCCATGATTTCAAATGAAAGAAATTATAAAGTTCAAATAGGCATTAGTAGGGATATCCACACGAAATATACACTGCTGGGTGGTATAGATTTGAAATTATTGTTGAAAATGTCAGTTTTGTGCACAACTTCAGTCTACACCTATATGATTACTCTGCAATTCACAGTTAAGAGCTTGGCAGTGTGTTCCAAACCATTTTCACTGCTTCCCTGCCATTCCACACTAAAATTTGAAGGAAAACACTGGTGGTTGAAATTTCATGAAAAGATATGCCTTTGTTTTAACGATTGACATCCCCCAAGTCCTATATGAAATCTGTGACATACACTTCCCTTTTTCACAGTAATACAAAACGAGCTGCCCTTCTTTGAACTTCTTTGGTTACCTCCGTCATTCCTGTCCGATACAGATTCCATCCACACAGCAATACTTCTGAAGAGGATGGACAAGTATATTATGTGGGCATTGCCTTTAGTCGATTTGTTGCATCTTGTAAGTGTTGTCAATGAAACGGACTTCGGTTTGTCATCCCCACATTTTCTATGTGATAATTCCAATTTAAGGTGTTTTTATTTGTAATCCTGTAATATTTAGTTGAATTTACAGCCTTTAAATTTGTGTAATTTATTGTGTAACTGAAATTTAATATATTCCTTTTGGTACTCATGTGGATGAAGCCGCACTTCTTATTGTTTAGGGTCAAATGCAACTTCTCACACCATTCAGATAGCTTGTCTAAATCTGTTTACAACTGGTTTTGATCTTTTGAAGATTTTACTAGACAGTAAACAATATCTTCATCTGCAAACAGTCTAAGAGGGCTGCTTAGATGTCACTGAAATAATTTATATATATTAAGAACACCAGAGGGCCTGTGACACTTCCTTGAAGGAATGTCTTTTATCACTTCTGTTTTTCTTGATGACTTCAGTCAGTTACTGCAAACTGTGACCTTTCTGGCAGGAAATCGTAAGTCCAGGTGCACAACTGCAGCGATACTTCATAGGCGCACAATTTTATTGGGACCTACACTTATTCTAGAGCCCAGTGAAAGATTTAACAACTAACTCAGCCGAGTTTAATTATTTGCGTGTGCCACGTGCAGGATCAATAAGAGCTATAATGTGACCAAGATCTACTAAACAAAAACTTACACACACGTTATTCTTGTTGGCCTTCTACAGATTTTTTTTTTTATTGACTACTTACATGTTCAGGGTTTCTTCTATGTTATGGAATGGTCTATTAGGGAAAAATTACAAAAATATGTATTTGAACATCTCTGAAATTTTAAATCCATTCATAGATTCTCTGAATTTTTTTTTGTCAATGCTTTTCGTATTTGTATCAAGGTTAGATTCAGTGCAGATTTCTACCTCATAGTATTGTGTTTGTGAATGTATAACTGTCTCATATGAATTGTTGATGACAACTTTCATCAGTAAAGAATTCCTTTTGATGATTGTGCGAACTGTATCCAATGATGATGAAAAGAACAGTGATGAAAATGAGTTCAATAATATGCACTAATACAGCAGAAGAGAAGTAATACAAAACCTAATTCAGTAAGAATCAAATAGCTTGCAAGTATTGTAAATGGGAGACATCTGGATGTCCACTTGTAAATAGAATTGGTGACAAATAAATGATTTGGATGAATAGGATAAAAGTGTGCTTGTACACACAGTAGAATTAATGCGTTCATGTTTGGGAAGTAGATTGGCTCCATTTACAAAGGAAGAAAGACCACTTTGTTATGAATATACTTTGTCCACAAGCAAAGGCAAAAAATATTCCTTCACTGGTAGATGACTGTAGGAGGAGTGGGTATAACTTCAACCTTTCTCCTGACCATTCTTAAATTGTGGCATTTATGGCTCAAAGCTGTGAGCAATATTATAATCTATGGTTATCATTTATCCAAAAACAAGTTATTTATTGTGATTGAAGGAAATACAACTATTCACGACGTATTAATTTCTACTCAGAAACACACTATTGCAAGTTTGTAACGGTTTCGTAGCTCTGAAGTCCGAGTTTGAAAGCCATTATTTGCAGAAAGAGAAAGAAGATATTTGTGAAAAGATGAATTTTCCTATTGTGTCGCTGTGTACTGTAACTTAATATGGATAGAGATACATCAGCAGTGTATTCAGTTTTTACAAAATTACAATATGCCACAGAGGCTGGTTATCAATGATGAACAGCAGTGTAGCTCACTGTTTCAGTAACCAAGAGCATACCTAGAATTAGAAGTTGGCGACGGGTGGTGGTGGTTGTTGTTGGCAGCTCATGTCGTGTGGTGAAATACAAAATAATTTCAAGACTTCATAACAAGTGGTGCTGACTGCATTTACTACTAGTAAATGTCTGTTGCAAGTTTTGGCTTTCTTCGAACCAATACTGAGTTGATATGTCCAGTAGGGCACAATGCGTTTTTGACTTGCAAAGGTATTTTTGTAGGGGAGGGTGGGTTGGGGTTGCAGCAGCTACCCTCCCTGGTCCACTTCCTGAATATACTCTTACTAGTAACAATACACCGCCACGCAGTTTGAGGCGTCATGTCACAGACTACGTGGCCCCTCCCACTGGAAGTTCAAGCCCTCCCTCGGGCGTGGGTGAGTGTGGTGTTCTGAGCATAGGTTAGTTTACGTATTGTGTAAGTCTAGGGACCAATGACCTAGGCAGTTTGGCCGCTTAGGAATTCACACACAATGAACATTTTGAACAATATACCACATTTGATTATAGCATTAGTCATTGCCAGTTTAACATCTCGAGAGGCTTATACCACTAATGAATTTACTGTTCACTGTTAGTACTTCAGTTCACATAACTAGGAGAAAAAAAAACTTTAGAGAAGTAAATCATTAAATGCCACCCCATGTTTTGTCCCTTCATAATAATGAAATTAACACACTGTGTTTGCTATGCAATAATGTGTTGGACCATCAGATTGTGGAGGTGTGGTTGTCTAAGCCTTTTGAGTCAGTTCTGCTGGTCACTCAGTGTATTTTTCAAAAGTTATCCACACTCATCCATGTGTGAGGTGGCCGAAATAAGCATTTCCACATCAGTTAAGCTTTACACTAAGGAACAGAATAAAAAAAATTTCATTAGAATGCTACTATGCAGATATTTTTTGCACTCTTGCATTAACCTGTAGATTTGACCCTCAAAACAGAAGATTCCAGGACATTCGTTTGAAAAAATACATATAAATATATTATATTCTGCAGTGTATCTGATAGCTTTGGGCTCTCATAAGGAATTGATGTACCACTGCTGAAATACTGTATTCTGATGCTGCTGCTGCAGCTTCCACAAATACCATCCTGAAATAGACATTTAAAATTGTAAAGCCCTCTGTTGAACGAGCATACATGTCATACTCTGTGTCATATTCAGGGGGTGTCATGCCCCCTACTCCCTATTATAAACTTCAGCATTGCTATTCGTTTATGATTTACCAACAATAAAGCTGTGTAATCATTAACTTAAGTTTCAAACTTCTCTGAAATATTTAAATAACATATAACAGAAAGCAAGCGTACACATTAAATATTTAAAAATAACTAACGCAGTTCAATAGCCCCCTTTATTGAAAAATTACCACAGAAACATCAAACTTGGAACAGTGTATGGTAAAAACATAAAGAAAATCATTACAGTTTAATACACTATGCCAAAATTATTTCACTAAAATATGAAATTTAGTTAGTCCCAAAATACGATATTGACCTTTTTGGAAATATATCAAACGTAGAGAAATGATTTTCTTCTCTCTTTTGTATTTGCGAATTCATTTATCACTTTCTGAAAATCAAGACTGACAGTCATGCCTTATTCTGTAGCTAGTGCTCCAAGACTGAGGAGTAGTTCTTGATTTTCTGTTGCCTGTAGGTAGTTGTTAATCTGTTTTAAAACAAAAAAGGACCTTTCAGCTTAACAGTTCATTGCTGGAGTATAGGTAGGAATTGAGTGCAGTGTACATTTTTGGATAGACATCACCTTTTTTTTTAAACCAACATTCTACAGAGAAATGGAAGAGAGGACAACTTATCACCATCTTCTTTTGTCATCCACAACAGATAGTTTTTTAAATTCTTCACCAAAGTTGTGCTCTATGTCAGAATTATAGATAGCACTAAGGTTCTCTGCAGCATCATAAATTTGAACAGCTTCTTGTTTGGTGATAATGAAGAAAAATGAAAATGTTAAGTTGTATTCTTTGCAGGCATTAATTTTCTTCTATAACTCTTCCTGAGCAGTTATTGTAATCTTAGAATATGACAGTTCCATTCTTCTACAGGTATCAACACAGTCTGATCCTGTTTCTCCTTAAGGACATTTGTGTTTGGTTTCTGCGACAGGTGATTTAACCAAGAATCTCTTGCGTTTAATATGACATTTCCTTTTTTGGTTCTCAGATCTGAAGGAGGTGGAACTGATTCCGAATGCCTGATCTCCCTACGTTTCTTTTCAGCTGAATGCTTGTGAACTGAAAAAGATGTCTGAAGCTCAGCTAAAAACATTTGAAGAGAGTGATACATTTCATCAGAAGTAAAAATGTCTACGGGGGGAGGCAAAAGTCTGCATGCACCCCAATAAAAGTCAGATGGTTTTAGGAACCATAATGGCATCCGGTGTTGGGGGTGTCATTATTTGAGGGCACAACTTATAGGAGCTATGGCGACAGCAGCAGTCGTTTTGAAATCCGCCATATTCGACTTGGTCAAATGGGAAGGGGGTCATGTGGCTCACCATTTTGAACTGCCTCATTCTCAGGAATACACACTTCAAATGTGCTTTAAGATATTTTTATTTGTGTAAGAGTTAGGACCTGTTAAAGTTTCAGACACTTGTCAGAGTGGGGATTACTCAATATGACCCCCATTGCTCTGGACACCCAATCAGAGCCTTTTCTGCCAGTCCTGCTGCCAACGTCATAGGATCTGTAGGTCAACAGAGGCACATGCCTCCTCAAAACTGGCAAAAATGGGCTACATTGTTGATTTTTAATTTATACGTAATTGATTTCAAATGTTCCCACAGATAGCTCAAGGGGTGTAATATCAGCTGGTCATGGTGGCCATTCGATAGATCCCCTCCTACTTATCCAGTGCAACTGTTCATCCAGAAACTGTATGACTTCAGCAGTGTAGTAGGATGGTGCATAGACTTGTTGGAAGAAGGTTGGGAAATCACCCTGTGGATTCAACAGCATTGGAAACACAATCACGGAGCATGTTAAGATACCTCTCTCCATTCAAGGTTCTGTCAAACACTGGACCCACGTTTCTTGAGTTCCAAATCCTACACCAATCAATCACTTTTTCACCACCAGCACTTGTACACGGATCCACCCACGAGGGGCTTGCATCCGACAAGTAATGATGATTGTTTACTTCTCCTTACACATAAAAAATTAGCTTCATCACTGAACACCACCAGTTATATGAAGTTTGGATTCCTGTTACACTGATCCAGAGCCCATTCTGCAAACTTTACCCTCCAATCGGGGTCATCTTTCAACAGATGGTGATGCAGCTTGAAGCTATTGGATATTGATTGGTGTTAACAGGCGCATACTGTGATAAGGACTTTCCACAAATGATTCCACAACTGCTGTTACAGTCTCCTTGGAGATGGCTGTTGTTGGACGCCCTCAGAGTGCCTTGTCCACCATAGAACCTGTTGCACGAAATTTGGCCAATAACTTTGGGTACTGTCATACGTGAAAATTCTCATGTCTCAGGATGCTGGGTAATGAAGTCAGCAGCAATCATTCTGGTACTTCATCCACCACTCATTAACACAATTTCAGTGCATTCGTGCTGTGTGCCATTGTGGATCACATGCAACCATAAACAGAATAGATCATCTTGCGATTTCAAACTTTAACAGGTCATAAACTCCTAAACACATACGGATATCTTAAAACAAATTTCACATATGTATTCCTGAGAAAGAGAATTCAAAATGATGTGCCACATGACCCCCACCCCCCCTTTCCCGTTTGAATAACATAATCCAAATCCAATATGGCAAATTTCAAGATTGCTGCCTCTGTCACCATAGCTCCTATAGATTGCGACCGCACCTACAGACACCCCATACTATGCGCCATTAAGATTCCTCACACTGTTCAACTTTCATAGGGGTACATCCAGACTTTTGCCTTGCCTCACCCTGTACATCGACAGCGTGCAGTTTTTTCACTACTTTGCCAAACTGTTGTAGCATACAGCCCACACCAGAGTCGAGCCAGAGGCCTAGCTCGCAGGCTGTAGCCACACTTCTCTACCACTGCCTCAGATGAAGCGAGCCTGTGATGTCACCACATGGGCCAAGCAGTGCAGCACGCAGGCACCAACATGTTAACCCCTTAGCGCCCAGCGTTCTAGTTACAGGACAGTCTCTTTTCCTTTTTAAATTGTGCAACAGTGAATGCTGCATTATTTCTGTCTGTGTTCACTGTCGCCTTCACACTTTCGTCTACAACTCAGTCCATTTGGAGACCAAGTTCCTTAGTTTGTCTTTATATGTCTTTATGTCAAAATTAGTGAATTTTTTCCTGTACACTTGATTTGATTTCTGTTGTGCTAGAAGTCTTAGGAGAATGGTACGTAAATTAGATTGCTTAATATTTGAATGTTGAAAGTCTATTTATGCCAGCTGTATAAAATACCCAATGAAAACTAATAATCTCATATTAAAAAAATTAAGTTGGAAGTGGTGTCCTATAAATAGGGCACTGGGCTGTTATAATATCCACTCCCAATTTCCTTTTCTTTCACGAATTGTGATATATATCACCAGAAAGCATTGAAATTGGCTGAGGAGGCTGTAGAATAGGGTTTCCTGAGGTTATAGACAGGTATGGTTGCATTAACATCCAACATCGATGAACTGACAGATGAGGAGAGTTTGGATGATGATGAAACAGTGTGTCCTGTGGTGCGGGATATTCCAGTGACAATAGAAATCAAGCTGCCATAGAACCACGTTGTCCCAAGCTATTCCACAGCACCTTCATCTAATGCCAAGGAAACTGAAGTTCAGTCACATCCACAGACCTGTTACTCCTAAAAGAAAAAGAGTGAACCAATGGCAATGTGGTCTAAGACAAATGCTAACAAAAGGGATTGAGGTTTCAAGGTCAGAAATTTTGTCACAATGAATAAAAATTTCCATAAGTGGGGAATTTTTAATGAAAGTGTCTCAATCGATGACATAATGGTCAGGTACTATGGTCGTCAGTCTCTGAAGCAATTTCTGAAAGGGAAACCTATTAGGTTTTGTTATAAGTTTTGGACTTTGCATGGAACTGGTGGCTGTTGTAATTTTAATCTGTACAGTGAGAAGGATGTGTCATGATTCTCAACCTTTGGCAAATTGAGTCATGCTGGTGTGTTTCACTGACCTGAACAGCCATATTATATATTTTGATAACTTTTTTAGTTCATATTATGTTTGTAGAACTAAAACAGATGGGTTTCTGTGCCACAGATACAATAAGACAAAACAGGGCTGCTCATTGCCCTTTCGAAGCAATAAAATCTTTGCAAAAAAAATAGAGGACCTCATGTTTCCCATTTCAACCAAATCACCATGGTGAAGTGGAATAACAGCACCTGTGTTTCATTGGCAACAAATTTTGATCTAATTGAGCCTCTGTTTTAAATTTCTAGGCGACAAATGGGACAAAATGGAAACAAACTCATTAAACAATGTTACCATGTGAGTAAGTACAATAAATATATTAGCAGTGTGGACCACTATGACTGGATTCTGGAGAAATACGATCGCAGTTCATTGGAAAAAAGATAGTATTCACCCATTTTCATTAGAACTGTCGACGTGGCTTTGGGAAAAACATATGTACTCTGCAAAAATGTATCTTGTGAGGCCAAAAGCATCAAGGATATTCGAAGACACGTTGCCCCCCCCCCCCCCCCCCATATCTGAAAACCAGTCGGACTGCAAGAAGCAGCATTGCCAAGCCAGTACCATTACAGACCTCAAGGAAGAAAGTTCTGTATAGCTGGATGCGAGAGCTCAGATTATTGGAAAAAGAGAAAAGCAGAGTAGATGATGATTCCAAAATTGTACAGGGAAGCCTCTACGATTTTGTTCTCAATGTCGTAATTTTATGTACACTCTTTGACATAAAACTTGACCGGCGGCCGGCCGCTTCAGAGGCTAAGTCCGCGCCGATCGCGACATGGGACAAAAAAACTGGCCAACTCGCTAATTCTCTAAGTCCGGTTATCTGCACAATCTGGCAACACTGTAGACTGCGGCACTTCCTGGAGGAAAACTTGTCCCATGATAGAGAAACTCTAGGCTGATTACGCCTGTGGTCTAGCGGTAGCGTGCGTTGTTTCTGTTCATAATGTCAGTGGATCGAGAGCAGCTGGCATAAAATATTTTTATAGCCTCTTCTGTCTGAATGCTGAAGACGTCAATGTAATGGTAGCGCAGATTCAATCTATTTCGCTTTGTGACACACCGATATCAAAATTTTATCCAGTAACGATTTTGCGGCAGATTTCCTGCAGACTGTCCTCCTCTGGACGCCGTATGCGGCAAAGCTCCGGGATTCATTTGCTGGCTACTGGCAGCGGCCGTGGCGACAGCAGCGGCGCTGCACTCTCCCGTTCGTTATCGAAAGCGCCTGCTACCGCTCATCGCTTGTGATGATTTTAAACGCTTCATTATTAAATGTTGCTCCACAGAAAATGTCTACAATTTCCATTCACGCTCAAAAGCAACGGAGACAGACGCCCTGATTAGTAGGCGGGTATTATATTACATTAATCGGCAAGAGCTGAGTATGGCCCGAAATTAATTTTATAGACTGGGACGAAATGAAACCACCTCACTACATTCGATGAATTTATAAATGCTTCATACCTCGTTTCTTTTCCTTTCAAACTCAATTATTTGTGCAACTTTTGGTCAATGTTTGGATGTTTTCGTCAAGCCAGAGTGAGCGTCTGTGGTGTAAAGTGTATTACAGTTCTTGTTTCATTCCTTATGGTAAGTCTATGCGATAAACTGTGTGAATACCTTGCAATGCATGCTCTGTAGCAGTGCAGGAACACTGCACATTTGGAGTTCATGAAGTATTTATTGTTGATCGGAAGTGATAGTTAAGGTCATCAGATTTAAACCAGAAAAATTTGTCGTTTTGAAGGTTTCAGAGAACGGAAAGGAATTGCTAACGCCGGTGTTAGAAAACGTCTACAGTTAAATGCTATTGCAAAAATTTAGAAGGGAACTATATTAATGAACATGTGCACTTCATAAACAACCTTCTGACATGTTAGACCTATATGACGAACAAAGCTCAAATTTATATCGTTGACAGTCGGTTTGAATCTTTTCAGGGTCTATTTTACAGTGAAGCACCTTGGAATTTGCAAAGCAGAAATCCATGATATTAACTTAATTTACTAAGTCGAAATCGGACGAAGATTGATGTTTAAAGGCATTCTTCAGATTTCGCATAAGAAATTTTTACTAGCAGTTTGCAACTCCATTAATTAAAATGGAAAATAAAAGGTTGCAGTCAGCGGCTTCTACCGTGATTCGAACTGCTATGTCTTATAGTACAAGCACTGCAACGCACAAGGGAACCTCTGAGCTAACGACACACTGGCTGCCAGAGGCGGAATATAGTCACTGCGATGTTGCCTGAGCCTCAAAACGCAACCTTAAACACACGAACAGAGGAGGTGGAGATAACTGTTTTAACGTCCCGTCGACAACAATGTCATTAGAGACGGAGCACAAGCTCGGATTAGGGAAGGATGGGGAAGGAAATCGGCCGTGCGCTTCCTAAGGAACCATCCCGGCATTTGCCTGAAGCGATTTAGGGAAATCATTGAAAACCTAAATCAGTATGGCCGGGCGCGGGATTGCACCGTCCTCCTCCCGAATGCACACACAAACAGGTGTTACTTATGTGAAGAACGCCGTTCTTGGAGTCCAGAAATTAAATATACTTTCTAATTGTGTCATCTTGCAGTAGATTATATCGTACGAGTCTTCGATGTGGAAAACGATTGTCAAGTGAATTTAGCGAGGTAACGCCGACCTACACCCGGAAGTAAATGCACTATCGGAGTGTTGACAAATACTTGCCACGACGCTGCCATTTCTAGGCTCTCTGACGAGGCAGCTCTTCAGCGAAATGCTTGCCGTGATTCTCCGATACGGTTCTTCAGAGTGGAGACGCGCGCGCACGTTTGGTTTTTATGCGGCGTTCTCCCCTGATGGTTTCTGACGTCGCCTTGTGGGCTATGTATACATATGAGACATTCAATTATCATCAATCCAGAATCATACAAGTTTCAGCTTCCGGGGTGGAAGAAGGCTGTTGACGCCGACATTATATCATTTCAACGTAGGGAAAGCAAAACGGATCATTCAATGTTTCTCATTCAACATAAAGCATGTGAGATAATTTTCCGTAACGTTCATAATCATCTAAAACTACAAACGAAGTAAAAATACACCGGAAGCTTATTCGAATTGAATATAACGCTTTGCACCTCGATGTCGAATTTGTCCACTTGCAATCTTTTGCAGCATACACATAGAATGTCATGATTACCACGAGAATGAAGAAATATGTTGGTAAGGATGGAAGCAAGAAGAGACGCAGTCAACAAATATTCTATTCCTCATGGCATTCATTTCATTTGACACGTAAGAAGAGGTAAAGCGGGAATTTACTTTCGTTAACACGAAAGATATGCCGCACATATTGATAACGAGGAAGTCTGCGTCTTCATACGTTTCCTCCTTGAAATCTGTATGCTCTATTATATACTAAGTAGCCCGATCATTGTTTCAGTAATGTTACCCTCTTGTTTGACCCCGTAACGATGAACAGATTCCAAATGCATGTCTCCCTTCCTGGGTTGTTTTTTGTGTTTTATTGCTTGGAATTCCTGAAGCAGACCACTGTGCCTTCCCCCCTCGTGGGTTAGGTCTCAAAACTAAACCGCTTTGTATCCAATGGCATAATTTATTCAGACAGCATCAGCATAAGACTATCAAACAAAGCCTTCCATTTACAGTTGCAGCACTCTAACCAGCACTGACGAAAGTGTAATCCACGGTCATGGTCCTAAATTACCAGCTGTCTGCTACTGTGGCAAAGTCCGTACTACACTTTCGATTCCGCAGCTCCATTTTATCTGGTAACACTGTGTAGTTGCACAGTTGTGCTACCAGGTCTGTCCTCACACTGTCAACTTTATGTATCTCACTTCTCCTGTAGCGTAGATCACGAGGAGCCGAAGTAAATGAGTGTATTCTGCATGACGTAACATTCAGTATTCCCTTCTTTCATAGCCACTCTTCATGTGCATCGATACCAAATAGGAATGCGAAAACTCTTGCGAGTGAGAGAATGACAATAACAATCGTAACAAGAACAAGCAAATAATGAATGATGTTTATTCCAACGCAGAACGAGAATGGCTTTAAATATAAAAATCTGTATCTATATCTATATCCATATCTATTGATCTTTGAGTTGGCACAATGCAAATATGTTCTTAGCATTTAGTTACTGAATTTAGTTCTGGATGTTTGCAGAGAAAAGGAAAAGTCGGTACTTCTCGCTAGTGTAATATAATGTGAACCAGCAACTACCCTTTCCTTAGAACACGACTCAAGCAGGTCCTCAAGTAGGTAGCAAGGCACTGCTGCATTCTGTTCCCTGACATTGCTCTGATGACGGTTAATGCAGATAGTTCCGATTATGAAATACAAAACGTATTGCAGGTTACTTCCTAGGATAGTAACATTAAATTTGCGTTGTAGACGGCACATGAACGTAACGACTATCCATATTACTCATCAATATAAAAAGACAATATTTTGGGAATTTAGCAGGATTACTCAAAATGAATTCTGAAATTGGGTGACTGACTGCACAGGTGCTAAACGTCGTCAAGAGTATACGATGTCCTAATCGCATTAGGAATATGAAGATCGTCTTCGACAGCTCGCAACTTTCACATTGCTATCGCCACCCTACTCCAGACAGCCCTCGGTGGAGTTGCACTACGTTGCCGATGTTATGGAAGGCCTTCAAACCGACAACAGACCACACATTGAAAAATACAAGCGAATTCTCTTGCAGCGTAAGCTTATTGTAACTAATCTAAAAATTATTGGAGAGGAACATTGTCCTATTCAAAAAAAGTAAAATGTTACACACTGTTGACGTCAAACGGACATTATCTATGTCCTGTCTTGTGTCCTACTCATCTATAATATCAAGTGTACTATGAAAATGATTATATATAATGGATGATAGGGTAATGCATTGATACCAGATGGCGGGGGCCGGCCGGTGTGGCCGTGCGGTTCTAGGCGCTTCAGTCTGGAACCGCGTGACCGCTACGGTCGCAGGTTCGAATCCTGCCTCGGGCATGGATGTGAGTGATGTCGTTAGGTTAGTTAGGTTTAAGTAGTTCTAAGTTCTAGGGGACTGATGACCTTAGAAGTTAAGTCCCATAGTGCTCAGAGCCATTTGAACTATTTAACACAAAATGACATTAAAAATTAAAGTTATTCACGAGCAGCTAGTTGAGAATATGTATGAACATTAAATGACACGACGAACTGAAATAATATGACGAAGAGTTCAGCGCTCACTGGGAATAGAGCCCCACACATATCGTTGTTGACTACACACAAAGAGACGTCAGCTACCGAATTTTTCTCCACCAGCTGCTCACAATAGCATCTTGAACTTACAGTCATCTCGCAAATAGTTCTGTGTCTCACTGGGAGTTAAAAACGTCAGATATCGTTAGTGTTGACAACGAATGAAAATACATTAAAAATCAAAATTATTATCCACCAGCAGATAGGTGTTCTCCTGATAGAGCTTGATAATACATAATTAAATCTTTAGTGCCGGGCCAGGATTCGATCCCATTCACGCGTAATATGTGAAGTTGTTGAGGAATCTGCAGTTTTGAACAAACAACAAATTGTAGCCGAGCTGTATTGCCACGAAGGGATCAAATTCCGCGTTAAGGGCGGTCTGAGTTGCATTCCCAGTTTAGAACCAATTTTATCGACATACAGAAGCTCAAATAAAAGATGGAATAAGTGTCCTGTGACCATACATAGCGTTTGTGTCGTCACTTGAAATAAATAACTAGTATAAGAAAGGTTACTGGTGATAGAGTTTCTACATGTCGCCACTCCAGACTTTATTGTGGTTCAACCTACCGTCTACGTGGTAAAGAAGGAATATCATCTTTAATGTGAATTTTCAGACCACGCAGCCATTATATCTCCTTCACTTGGTGTAGCCACGAGAGAATGGAATCTGTCTCTCCCTATCTAAAATCATTGACGGAAGTGGGAATCGAACCCAGACCATAGGTATAACAACCTACCATCCGTCCAACAGACCACGAAATCCTCTTCTCTGCGAGTCATTTTTCTATCGTAACGCAGTTGCGCCACACTGGATGAGAATTCTGACACACAGGCTCCCTATAGTAATTTGCAGCATGTTCAGTAAATTCATTTACTTGGTTGATCGAATCACCATGAACTAGCTGCCTCGGCTACCCAGTGCATACATTCGACTATTTTGTAATCACAGAAATAAAATCACGTAACTGCCACCTACACACAACTGCCAACAGTGTAGGATGCAGAAGTTTAAATAGGAAGTGTTCCTTTCCACTTGAGCTATTCTATTGCGCTATCTGTTACTAGAAAACGTCGTTCAGTCCAAAAGAAAAGCTGTAACTGTTTGTCTCTCAGAAGTCAAGACCTGGCCATATGCATAATCTCACAGTGCTGTGGAATCCAAAAGTTCTGGAGGAATAGTTGCCGAGCTCTGGAGCTTATGTAGCTACGTGTCAGCTTGTAGCATAGATAAGATGTCGCGAGTTCGAATACATTCAGTGCTACATTTTTTAAAACGCAATTCTGCTCTCTGCTGAAGGTATCAATCTAATGGAACTTTGAACATAATTCCCTTCACTTCTCAAGCCACAGTAGTCGCATGTGGAAAAAGGGCTAACTACTGTGACATTTTGTTCTATTCAGGTTTAATAGACAGCAGATGCATTTCGAAGATGTGCAGGGAGAGCACATCGTGCCATAATATGTCAGAAAAGTATTTTCTACATTAGCCGTCGTGTGGTAGTGATATTTTATTCTTCTTCAAACTTTGTTTGACAGCTTTAACTCAGAACAAGTTTTCTACATGCATGTAATCAATAAACTGCATGTGCATTGTCAGACTGTCATAGGTAACATCAGAGAATTCGCATATATCGTTGATGATTAATTTCTCTATCATGTTTACTATTGTTTTAACAACACTAAAGGAAACCTTACGAAAATTGTCCACTGTATTATAAGAAATGAAATAAAACTAACCATGATAACCTTACGATGAAAGTATCTGTACACAAGCATGCCTCTATCGACACGAATTAGTAAAATACTACTCACTTAGATTTTGATTGGGTCTGTGTTTAATTGGTATGCTGTGTCATACTCAAGAGGTATGCAAATGTGGCAATTCATAAATTTAGTTACGTATTCCTAGAAACCCAAAATTCGCTTGGCAGCAGCGGAAAGAGGCCTTACCTGTTGTGCAACATTGTAAGTTTTTCAACATTGCACTATGAGCTGAAAGCATTTTCTTGCGATTTCCTTATTGATGTTTGATCTGACTGCTTGTAGCTCTTTCACAGAAGGGATAAAAACGTTACAGTCAGTGAGACTGGAACTGCGAACAGTAACTGACGCTTTTTCACAGGTCAGCACGTTACCACAGAGCTGGTGAGGAGGTATGGGTCTGAGCTTCCTATTACGAGGGCAATAGGAACTCGAACTCGTAAACCGCTATTTGAAGGTCGAGATTAGTTGCGGTTTCCACCTGCAACGACTTTCCTGGGCTGAAAACCGTAAATTTTCAATCTTTTGTTACCCTTCAAGCGATAATAACTCAGATTATTCAATGGAAATGACAGGTAAAATCAAGTGAACTTTGAGGCTTAATTCCGTGCACACCAGGCAGTAACTCGTCGATCACAGAGTTGCCAAACATACGTTGCCTTGTTGCCAAATCTCAGTTACAGTACCAGCAGGAAGAAGACGAATCGATGTGATCCTACAGCGGTCTGGGAAGTGACCATAGCTGGTGTCTCCAAGTCGCGGCTGCTACGGCCTGGAATACGTAATGCGTCTGATTCGCTTTCTGTAACTAGGTTTAGGGACTGGAGCGTAGTTACTAATAATACTCAGAACTGACTGCAAACTGAGCATCATAAATCAGTAACTCTCATTGTTGTTTTTATATTTCTTTCGTAAGTGTACTCAAAACTAAGAAAGTCATTCACACGCGTTTTCGTGCCTCGCCGATAGTCGAGCACAACATACAAATAAAAATAAAAAAGAATGTGTGTGTCTGTGTGTGTGTGTGTGTGTGTGTGTGTGTGTGTGTGTGTGTTTGTGAGAGAGAGAGAGAGAGAGAGAGATAAATAAAAAGCAATGAGAGAGAGTGTAAAAAATTGTTGTAAAGAAATTGAATCATGGTATTTAAAGAAATCTTTCATTAAAATGACACGTTCCACATCATTACGAAATGTCGTATTCATGATCTATGGAACAAGAGTTAATCTAATGTAATCTAATATAATCTAATCACATCATATTGATGATTAGCCATGAAGAGTCATGAATTACCGAAATTTTGGCCCATACCAGTAACCAAATCTAAACTTGAAAAAAAAGACGACAATTTTTGTAATAAACCGTGACTCCTATCAAGACCCTTTCGTACCTGTTATCTAACCACGAAAGATGTCTGATATACCTCCATTCTGAAGTAACAAAGTGTGCATGCATTTAAAGATGAAGTGCATGATGTGAAGTTCTGTGACGGAGATACGAACCCAACACGTAATCCGATTGTTAACTAAGAAAAATCAAATGTTACGTATGGGTTTATCTTACGAGCCGCTGGGTGTCTGAATCTAAAATAAGGATACAAACTTTTGTGCCTAAGCGACAATCGAACTGCACACCTACCGTGCATCCACGAATATAGCTTAAGTATCAGTTGCTTACTCATGAACAGTAAGATGTGTGCGTGTTTGACCAGAAATAACGACACCTGTTGCGATTGTTGGAAACACATGAACAGACATTGAAATTGCGCGTTAATTTTCACTAGCAGGTGGGTGTGCACTTGATAAAGCTAGAAATGAAATTATGAATATTTTTGTACTGGATTAGGTTTCAGACCCACATACTTACCTTTGGAGGAGACCTAGAGAAGATTGCAGTCTTGGGAAAAGGAACGAAATGACTGAACTATACTGTTCCGAGAGATTCAGATCCTCGAAAGAGGAGATACGAATTCGAATCACAGTCCAGCACCAAATTTTTAAACGTCTCTAGTTCAATCAAGTACAAGTAAAATAAGAGCCCTGTCCCTTTAAATGGCTATCGGTTCATCAAATAAAATAAAATTTTCTAATGTAAGTAAGCTTACTGTGCCCGCATCTCGTGGTCGTGCGGTAGCGTTCTCGCTTCCCACGCCCGGGTTCCCGGGTTCGATTCCCGGCGGGGTCAGGGATTTTCTCTGCCTCGTGATGGCTGGGTGTTGTGTGATGTCCTTAGGTTAGTTAGGTTTAAGTAGTTCTAAGTTCTAGGGGACTGATGACCATAGATGTTAAGTCCCATAGTGCTCAGAGCCATTTGAACCATTAAGCTTACTGGCGACTGTATTTCTGTTTACCATGACTTCCGCTGTGTCATTTCCCAATGTAAACCGGCTCTGCCCAGTTGGTAATGAAGGAACATGATGTTTAATGCGGATTCTGGATTATAACGTCTTTCTCTTGAGGTTACCACAGGTAAAATAAATCTGTTTGTGCCTCTTAAAAGAAAATGCCTGAACCCACGCATTGCACCTGTGATAGCTCGTTCCACCATACCATTGTGGCCACATTACCCAGCCCCAAGAGTGTGCTGTAACGGATGATGTGCTTAGCTTACAAAATTAGTCACGGTGGAAAAAATGCGAGTCTATTAAATGGTCAAGTAGAAGCAAGCTTCTGACGCAGAGATTATGCTATTCTCATGTCAGCAGGATGTAAAGACTCTTCTAGGCATCATAGGCTGGATGTGAAGCCATTTTGATTTTTCACAAATTCAGCAAATTTCTTAGTTCGAGAAAATCCACTGTGAAGTGTGAAGTTGCCGGATAATTCGATTATTACTGTTATTATTACTACCATTTTATTCATACCGCTGCTGGAACACGACCGTAGTCTTCAAGTAAAACGCGAGACCAGCTAATATGACGTCTGGCGACCGAAAGCACATATCGACAAAATTTTTATCGCCCCTTTCCTCTCAGTGCTGAAGCTATGAGTGTAATTCAAGCGAATCTACAATATCATATCAGCTGGTCTCGCGTTTTACCTCAAGACTACGGTCGTAGTCAAGAGTAATGTACTAAGACTGGAGTCAAGACTTCCTCTGGGATGAGCCGCAGTCTACATGTTGCTAGATCGAGCATATTGCCAGACATAGAATTCTGAGAGGAGCACGACTGTATTGTCCACCTTACGTGAACGACTCGGCGGTCAATTTTTTGGTCTGAGACTGTATCTACAACACATATTTCACGCTGAAGACCCAGAAGAATTTGAAAAAAAAGTAGTTTATGAGAGCAACGTTAACCATAGCGTTCGAAGTATTCATAGTATTGTATACGTGTGTGTAAACGCCTTCCAATGACCACTCAAGAAAGACAAGGATACACAGTCTAGCTCCAATATTATAAATACGCCTCAGTTTGTGGATGAACTCAGACTTAGGTTGATAATAATTGTGAAAATTTAGCAGCACTGTACCCATTGCTGTTAAACTCGTTTTCAACCAATGATTCCCACAGCTACAGGGATACTACTTGTGATACCTCTTAGACAAAATACTTAAGCATTGTTATCAGACGAAAAGATCAACCTTACACAAACTGTGTGAAGTTTGTTTTACAACCTTCGTACCTGGATATTCAGCTTTTTCCTATTTGAGATATCTGTTAACGTTGCTGCTTAAGACGTTTTAAGCAGAAACTAAATTCCCTCAGCTTCGACAATGTTTAAAGAAATCGTCTTATTGGCACTAAATCGTGGTTTGTGAATTGTTTACCGGCCGTACTCTGCCGTATTTTGCCGGTTGGAAGGCAAAAGCTTACTGACAAATTTCACACAGAAATTACTGTTACAGTGTACTTATGGAGCCAAATGAGTGAATTGCGTATTTTCCGGTGAGAAAGAGCACTGGCAAACAGTCTTCGCTACATTAGGTTATTTAAACTGGTGTCAAACTGAGCTAGAATTTATGGTCAGCGACTAAGTGTAAGGTCGCCGTTTCGGATGCGAGTTTTGCGACTGTGAAATACTTTCGTACATTATAGAAGCGAATATTAAATTTGAACTAATATTGCGAAAATTTTGTACTTGGACAGCTTAGAATGAAAATACTTCTGTTTATTTCAAAGGGAAACAACAGATTTTCTAAAACACTGTCTGTCATACACAACTTGAAACAGGTCATGTCGACCAAATCATGTGGAAGAACTAACAGCAACGTATATCGGAAGGCAGTAAGATCTCTTGCCTTTTGGTTTGTCAGTACTCGATAGCCATTTCTAGGTGAAAGTAAATGAAGGAAGGCACTGCGTTTTTGTTACCAAGTAACGTCTTCGTCAATTACTTTAGTTTTAAAGTAATCTACGAGTAATTGCTGGTGTTTGATATTAACATGAAAAGGATTCCGTAGACAGGGAAAGAACCTGTTCTTGGGAAACTACATCTATAGTGACCAAAAGGCATTAAATGATGTTCAAGCACTTGTGTTACAGCAGCGGTATGAATAAAATGATAGTAATAATAACAGTAATAATCGAATTATCCGGCAACTTCACACTTCACAGTGGATTGTCTCGAACTAAGAAATTTGCTGAATTTGTGAAAAATCAAAATGGCTTCACATCCAGCCTATGATGCCTAGAAGAGTCTTTACATCCTGCTGACATGAGAATAGCATAATCTCTGCGTCAGAAGCTTGCTTCTACTTGACCATTTAATAGACTCGCATTTTTTCCACCGTGACTAATTTTGTAAGCTAAGCACATCATCCGTTACAGCACACTCTTGGGGCTGGGTAATGTGGCCACAATGGTATGGTGGAACGAGCTATCACAGGTGCAATGCGTGGGTTCAGGCATTTTCTTTTAAGAGGCACAAACAGATTTATTTTACCTGTGGTAACCTCAAGAGAAAGACGTTATAATCCAGAATCCGCATTAAACATCATGTTCCTTCATTACCAACTGGGCAGAGCCGGTTTACATTGGGAAATGACACAGCGGAAGTCATGGTAAACAGAAATACAGTCGCCAGTAAGCTTACTTACATTAGAAAATTTTATTTTATTTGATGAACCGATAGCCATTTAAAGGGACAGGGCTCTTATTTTACTTGTACTTGATTGAACTAGAGACGTTTAAAAATTTGGTGCTGGACTGTGATTCGAATTCGTATCTCCTCTTTCGAGGATCTGAATCTCTCGGAACAGTATAGTTCAGTCATTTCGTTCCTTTTCCCAAGACTGCAATCTTCTCTAGGTCTCCTCCAAAGGTAAGTATGTGGGTCTGAAACCTAATCCAGTACAAAAATATTCATAATTTCATTTCTAGCTTTATCAAGTGCACACCCACCTGCTAGTGAAAATTAACGCGCAATTTCAATGTCTGTTCATGTGTTTCCAACAATCGCAACAGGTGTCGTTATTTCTGGTCAAACACGCACACATCTTACTGTTCATGAGTAAGCAACTGATACTTAAGCTATATTCGTGGATGCACGGTAGGTGTGCAGTTCGATTGTCGCTTAGGCACAAAAGTTTGTATCCTTATTTTAGATTCAGACACCCAGCGGCTCGTAAGATAAACCCATACGTAACATTTGATTTTTCTTAGTTAACAATCGGATTACGTGTTGGGTTCGTATCTCCGTCACAGAACTTCACATCATGCACTTCATCTTTAAATGCATGCACACTTTGTTACTTCAGAATGGAGGTATATCAGACATCTTTCGTGGTTAGATAACAGGTACGAAAGGGTCTTGATAGGAGTCACGGTTTATTACAAAAATTGTCGTCTTTTTTTTCAAGTTTAGATTTGGTTACTGGTATGGGCCAAAATTTCGGTAATTCATGACTCTTCATGGCTAATCATCAATATGATGTGATTAGATTATATTAGATTACATTAGATTAACTCTTGTTCCATAGATCATGAATACGACATTTCGTAATGATGTGGAACGTGTCATTTTAATGAAAGATTTCTTTAAATACCATGATTCAATTTCTTTACAACAATTTTTTACACTCTCTCTCATTGCTTTTTATTTATCTCTCTCTCTCTCTCTCTCTCTCACAAACACACACACACACACACACACACACACACACACACACAGACACACACATTCTTTTTTATTTTTATTTGTATGTTGTGCTCGACTATCGGCGAGGCACGAAAACGCGTGTGAATGACTTTCTTAGTTTTGAGTACACTTACGAAAGAAATATAAAAACAACAATGAGAGTTACTGATTTATGATGCTCAGTTTGCAGTCAGTTCTGAGTATTATTAGTAACTACGCTCCAGTCCCTAAACCTAGTTACAGAAAGCGAATCAGACGCATTACGTATTCCAGGCCGTAGCAGCCGCGACTTGGAGACACCAGCTATGGTCACTTCCCAGACCGCTGTAGGATCACATCGATTCGTCTTCTTCCTGCTGGTACTGTAACTGAGATTTGGCAACAAGGCAACGTATGTTTGGCAACTCTGTGATCGACGAGTTACTGCCTGGTGTGCACGGAATTAAGCCTCAAAGTTCACTTGATTTTACCTGTCATTTCCATTGAATAATCTGAGTTATTATCGCTTGAAGGGTAACAAAAGATTGAAAATTTACGGTTTTCAGCCCAGGAAAGTCGTTGCAGGTGGAAACCGCAACTAATCTCGACCTTCAAATAGCGGTTTACGAGTTCGAGTTCCTATTGCCCTCGTAATAGGAAGCTCAGACCCATACCTCCTCACCAGCTCTGTGGTAACGTGCTGACCTGTGAAAAAGCGTCAGTTACGGTTCGCAGTTCCAGTCTCACTGACTGTAACGTTTTTATCCCTTCTGTGAAAGAGCTACAAGCAGTCAGATCAAACATCAATAAGGAAATCGCAAGAAAATGCTTTCAGCTCATAGTGCAATGTTGAAAAACTTACAATGTTGCACAACAGGTAAGGCCTCTTTCCGCTGCTGCCAAGCGAATTTTGGGTTTCTAGGAATACGTAACTAAATTTATGAATTGCCACATTTGCATACCTCTTGAGTATGACACAGCATACCAATTAAACACAGACCCAATCAAAATCTAAGTGAGTAGTATTTTACTAATTCGTGTCGATAGAGGCATGCTTGTGTACAGATACTTTCGTCGTAAGGTTATCATGGTTAGTTTTATTTCATTTCTTATAATACAGTGGACAATTTTCGTAAGGTTTCCTTTAGTGTTGTTAAAACAATAGTAAACATGATAGAGAAATTAATCATCAACGATATATGCGAATTCTCTGATGTTACCTATGACAGTCTGACAATGCACATGCAGTTTATTGATTACATGCATGTAGAAAACTTGTTCTGAGTTAAAGCTGTCAACCAAAGTTTGAAGAAGAATAAAATATCACTACCACACTACGGCTAATGTAGAAAATACTTTTCTGACATATTATGGCACGATGTGCTCTCCCTGCACATCTTCGAAATGCATCTGCTGTCTATTAAACCTGAATAGAACAAAATGTCACAGTAGTTAGCCCTTTTTCCACATGCGACTACTGTGGCTTGAGAAGTGAAGGGAATTATGTTCAAAGTTCCATTAGATTGATACCTTCAGCAGAGAGCAGAATTGCGTTTTAAAAAATGTAGCACTGAATGTATTCGAACTCGCGACATCTTATCTATGCTACAAGCTGACACGTAGCTACATAAGCTCCAGAGCTCGGCAACTATTCCTCCAGAACTTTTGGATTCCACAGCACTGTGAGATTATGCATATGGCCAGGTCTTGACTTCTGAGAGACAAACAGTTACAGCTTTTCTTTTGGACTGAACGACGTTTTCTAGTAACAGATAGCGCAATAGAATAGCTCAAGTGGAAAGGAACACTTCCTATTTAAACTTCTGCATCCTACACTGTTGGCAGTTGTGTGTAGGTGGCAGTTACGTGATTTTATTTCTGTGATTACAAAATAGTCGAATGTATGCACTGGGTAGCCGAGGCAGCTAGTTCATGGTGATTCGATCAACCAAGTAAATGAATTTACTGAACATGCTGCAAATTACTATAGGGAGCCTGTGTGTCAGAATTCTCATCCAGTGTGGCGCAACTGCGTTACGATAGAAAAATGACTCGCAGAGAAGAGGATTTCGTGGTCTGTTGGACGGATGGTAGGTTGTTATACCTATGGTCTGGGTTCGATTCCCACTTCCGTCAATGATTTTAGATAGGGAGAGACAGATTCCATTCTCTCGTGGCTACACCAAGTGAAGGAGATATAATGGCTGCGTGGTCTGAAAATTCACATTAAAGATGATATTCCTTCTTTACCACGTAGACGGTAGGTTGAACCACAATAAAGTCTGGAGTGGCGACATGTAGAAACTCTATCACCAGTAACCTTTCTTATACTAGTTATTTATTTCAAGTGACGACACAAACGCTATGTATGGTCACAGGACACTTATTCCATCTTTTATTTGAAATTGGTTCTAAACTGGGAATGCAACTCAGACCGCCCTTAACGCGGAATTTGATCCCTTCGTGGCAATACAGCTCGGCTACAATTTGTTGTTTGTTCAAAACTGCAGATTCCTCAACAACTTCACATATTACGCGTGAATGGGATCGAATCCTGGCCTGGCACTAAAGATTTAATTATGTATTATCAAGCTCTATCAGGAGAACACCTATCTGCTGGTGGATAATAATTTTGATTTTTAATGTATTTTCATTCGTTGTCAACACTAACGATATCTGACGTTTTTAACTCCCAGTGAGACACAGAACTATTTGCGAGATGACTGTAAGTTCAAGATGCTATTGTGAGCAGCTGGTGGAGAAAAATTCGGTAGCTGACGTCTCTTTGTGTGTAGTCAACAACGATATGTGTGGGGCTCTATTCCCAGTGAGCGCTGAACTCTTCGTCATATTATTTCAGTTCGTCGTGTCATTTAATGTTCATACATATTCTCAACTAGCTGCTCGTGAATAACTTTAATTTTTAATGTCATTTTGTGTTAAATAGTTCAAATGGCTCTGAGCACTATGGGACTTAACTTCTAAGGTCATCAGTCCCCTAGAACTTAGAACTACTTAAACCTAACTAACCTAACGACATCACTCACATCCATGCCCGAGGCAGGATTCGAACCTGCGACCGTAGCGGTCACGCGGTTCCAGACTGAAGCGCCTAGAACCGCACGGCCACACCGGCCGGCCCCCACCATCTGGTATCAATGCATTACCCTATCATCCATTATATATAATCATTTTCATAGTACACTTGATATTATAGATGAGTAGGACACAAGACAGGACATAGATAATGTCCGTTTGACGTCAACAGTGTGTAACATTTTACTTTTTTTGAATAGGACAATGTTCCTCTCCAATAATTTTTAGATTAGTTACAATAAGCTTACGCTGCAAGAGAATTCGCTTGTATTTTTCAATATGTGGTCTGTTGTCGGTTTGAAGGCCTTCCATAACATCGGCAACGTAGTGCAACTCCACCGAGGGCTGTCTGGAGTAGGGTGGCGATAGCAATGTGAAAGTTGCGAGCTGTCGAAGACGATCTTCATATTCCTAATGCGATTAGGACATCGTATACTCTTGACGACGTTTAGCACCTGTGCAGTCAGTCACCCAATTTCAGAATTCATTTTGAGTAATCCTGCTAAATTCCCAAAGTATTGTCTTTTTATATTGATGAGTAATATGGATAGTCGTTACGTTCATGTGCCGTCTACAACGCAAATTTAATGTTACTATCCTAGGAAGTAACCTGCAATACGTTTTGTATTTCATAATCGGAACTATCTGCATTAACCGTCATCAGAGCAATGTCAGGGAACAGAATGCAGCAGTGCCTTGCTACCTACTTGAGGACCTGCTTGAGTCGTGTTCTAAGGAAAGGGTAGTTGCTGGTTCACATTATATTACACTAGCGAGAAGTACCGACTTTTCCTTTTCTCTGCAAACATCCAGAACTAAATTCAGTAACTAAATGCTAAGAACATATTTGCATTGTGCCAACTCAAAGATCAATAGATATGGATATAGATATAGATACAGATTTTTATATTTAAAGCCATTCTCGTTCTGCGTTGGAATAAACATCATTCATTATTTGCTTGTTCTTGTTACGATTGTTATTGTCATTCTCTCACTCGCAAGAGTTTTCGCATTCCTATTTGGTATCGATGCACATGAAGAGTGGCTATGAAAGAAGGGAATACTGAATGTTACGTCATGCAGAATACACTCATTTACTTCGGCTCCTCGTGATCTACGCTACAGGAGAAGTGAGATACATAAAGTTGACAGTGTGAGGACAGACCTGGTAGCACAACTGTGCAACTACACAGTGTTACCAGATAAAATGGTGCTGCGGAATCGAAAGTGTAGTACGGACTTTGCCACAGTAGCAGACAGCTGGTAATTTAGGACCATGACCGTGGATTACACTTTCGTCAGTGCTGGTTAGAGTGCTGCAACTGTAAATGGAAGGCTTTGTTTGATAGTCTTATGCTGATGCTGTCTGAATAAATTATGCCATTGGATACAAAGCGGTTTAGTTTTGAGACCTAACCCACGAGGGGGGAAGGCACAGTGGTCTGCTTCAGGAATTCCAAGCAATAAAACACAAAAAACAACCCAGGAAGGGAGACATGCATTTGGAATCTGTTCATCGTTACGGGGTCAAACAAGAGGGTAACATTACTGAAACAATGATCGGGCTACTTAGTATATAATAGAGCATACAGATTTCAAGGAGGAAACGTATGAAGACGCAGACTTCCTCGTTATCAATATGTGCGGCATATCTTTCGTGTTAACGAAAGTAAATTCCCGCTTTACCTCTTCTTACGTGTCAAATGAAATGAATGCCATGAGGAATAGAATATTTGTTGACTGCGTCTCTTCTTGCTTCCATCCTTACCAACATATTTCTTCATTCTCGTGGTAATCATGACATTCTATGTGTATGCTGCAAAAGATTGCAAGTGGACAAATTCGACATCGAGGTGCAAAGCGTTATATTCAATTCGAATAAGCTTCCGGTGTATTTTTACTTCGTTTGTAGTTTTAGATGATTATGAACGTTACGGAAAATTATCTCACATGCTTTATGTTGAATGAGAAACATTGAATGATCCGTTTTGCTTTCCCTACGTTGAAATGATATAATGTCGGCGTCAACAGCCTTCTTCCACCCCGGAAGCTGAAACTTGTATGATTCTGGATTGATGATAATTGAATGTCTCATATGTATACATAGCCCACAAGGCGACGTCAGAAACCATCAGGGGAGAACGCCGCATAAAAACCAAACGTGCGCGCGCGTCTCCACTCTGAAGAACCGTATCGGAGAATCACGGCAAGCATTTCGCTGAAGAGCTGCCTCGTCAGAGAGCCTAGAAATGGCAGCGTCGTGGCAAGTATTTGTCAACACTCCGATAGTGCATTTACTTCCGGGTGTAGGTCGGCGTTACCTCGCTAAATTCACTTGACAATCGTTTTCCACATCGAAGACTCGTACGATATAATCTACTGCAAGATGACACAATTAGAAAGTATATTTAATTTCTGGACTCCAAGAACGGCGTTCTTCACATAAGTAACACCTGTTTGTGTGTGCATTCGGGAGGAGGACGGTGCAATCCCGCGCCCGGCCATACTGATTTAGGTTTTCAATGATTTCCCTAAATCGCTTCAGGCAAATGCCGGGATGGTTCCTTAGGAAGCGCACGGCCGATTTCCTTCCCCATCCTTCCCTAATCCGAGCTTGTGCTCCGTCTCTAATGACATTGTTGTCGACGGGACGTTAAAACAGTAATCACCACCTCCTCTGTTCGTGTGTTTAAGGTTGCGTTTTGAGGCTCAGGCAACATCGCAGTGACTATATTCCGCCTCTGGCAGCCATGTGTCGTTAGCTCAGAGGTTCCCTTGTGCGTTGCAGTGCTTGTACTATAAGACATAGCAGTTCGAATCACGGTAGAAGCCGCTGACTACAACCTTTTATTTTCCATTTTAATTAATGGAGTTGCAAACTGCTAGTAAAAATTTCTTATGCGAAATCTGAAGAATGCCTTTAAACATCAATCTTCGTCCGATTTCGACTTAGTAAATTAAGTTAATATCATGGATTTCTGCTTTGCAAATTCCAAGGTGCTTCACTGTAAAATAGACCCTGAAAAGATTCAAACCGACTGTCAACGATATAAATTTGAGCTTTGTTCGTCATATAGGTCTAACATGTCAGAAGGTTGTTTATGAAGTGCACATGTTCATTAATATAGTTCCCTTCTAAATTTTTGCAATAGCATTTAACTGTAGACGTTTTCTAACACCGGCGTTAGCAATTCCTTTCCGTTCTCTGAAACCTTCAAAACGACAAATTTTTCTGGTTTAAATCTGATGACCTTAACTATCACTTCCGATCAACAATAAATACTTCATGAACTCCAAATGTGCAGTGTTCCTGCACTGCTACAGAGCATGCATTGCAAGGTATTCACACAGTTTATCGCATAGACTTACCATAAGGAATGAAACAAGAACTGTAATACACTTTACACCACAGACGCTCACTCTGGCTTGACGAAAACATCCAAACATTGACCAAAAGTTGCACAAATAATTGAGTTTGAAAGGAAAAGAAACGAGGTATGAAGCATTTATAAATTCATCGAATGTAGTGAGGTGGTTTCATTTCGTCCCAGTCTATAAAATTAATTTCGGGCCATACTCAGCTCTTGCCGATTAATGTAATATAATACCCGCCTACTAATCAGGGCGTCTGTCTCCGTTGCTTTTGAGCGTGAATGGAAATTGTAGACATTTTCTGTGGAGCAACATTTAATAATGAAGCGTTTAAAATCATCACAAGCGATGAGCGGTAGCAGGCGCTTTCGATAACGAACGGGAGAGTGCAGCGCCGCTGCTGTCGCCACGGCCGCTGCCAGTAGCCAGCAAATGGATCCCGGAGCTTTGCCGCATACGGCGTCCAGAGGAGGACAGTCTGCAGGAAATCTGCCGCAAAATCGTTACTGGATAAAATTTTGATATCGGTGTGTCACAAAGCGAAATAGATTGAATCTGCGCTACCATTACATTGACGTCTTCAGCATTCAGACAGAAGAGGCTATAAAAATATTTTATGCCAGCTGCTCTCGATCCACTGACATTATGAACAGAAACAACGCACACTACCGCTAGACCACAGGCGTAATCAGCCTAGAGTTTCTCTATCATGGGACAAGTTTTCCTCCAGGAAGTGCCGCAGTCTACAGTGTTGCCAGATTGTGCAGATAACCGGACTTAGAGAATTAGCGAGTTGGCCAGTTTTTTTGTCCCATGTCGCGATCGGCGCGGACTTAGCCTCTGAAGCGGCCGGCCGCCGGTCAAGTTTTATGTCAAAGAGTGTACTCTTTTTTTTCAGAATTTCATAATTATCCGGATTTCCCAATTAGGTGGTTTAATTATAATTGTATGATCTAATTAGCATCTAATTTCTGTGGACACTTCTTTTCCAACATTTTGATCTATAATAAATACATTCAACATTTTTACTAACTTAACTCATTGGGTCTGTATGTTAAGCGGTATTGACAACTATCTAATCCACCGCACCTTCAAATACGTTCACTGTCAGTAAAGCCACTGCATTTCCTATAACTGCCACCACTGCACAAGGGCACTGCCATGAACAATTACACTGCTGCAAATGAGATGCAAGCATCCCCTCTGCTGAGCTCCAGCGCCTGGTGTGCTTATTTTCTAACAATCGTGCATTGAGCCCATTTTGAGTGTTTGCCAGTTGAATAACATATGCAGACTCATAATGGACAGAGCTTGACATCTTAATAGACATTGTACACTGGTGCCCAAAATTAAAATAACAAATGGAATTTTTGCAAGTTGCTTTTATTTTGCCAGGAAACAGCATAAACAGGTGACAGTAAAGTAGAAACAATGTAAAGAATACAGAATGTAAACAACTGCTACTGGCAGCAATACAGGCCTGACGACGATGGGGCATGCTGTCAATTGTCATCCATCTCATGTTGAGGCAATAATGCCCATTCTTCCCGCAGAGCTGCTCGCAGTCTTGGGGAGTTGTTGTTGGTGGATGCTGACGTGATGCAAGCCATCTTCAGAGCTCATCCCAGACATGCTCTATGGAATTCAAATCGGGAGAGCAAGCAGGCCACACCGTGTGTGCAATATCTTCCATTTCCAAGAGAACATCAGCCACCCGTGATCAATTAGTCGAGCACTATCATCCATCAATACGAAGTCTGGGCCCACAGCATCTCGCAACAGCCACAGATGAGGTCCAAAGATCTCATCACAATACCTAACAGCAGTTAAACCTTGCTGATTCACCTGTACAATTTCATGAACAAGAGACCAACATAATCCCTGCCCACACTGTTAGTGATCCTCCTCATATCGGTCTCTTTCCACAATTTTTGGATACTGAAATCACGTTCCATGTTCCCTCCAGATGCGAATTCCTTGCAAACCACTCTCCAGACTAAATTGGGACTTGTCTGTAAAAACAACATTGCCCCACTGTTCGGCCACCCAGGTGTGTTGATGACTTTCCTCTAGACGTTACGTTTTGTGAAGATGTGTCAGAGGCAGATACACAGCAGGTCTCCTACAATAAAGGCCACTCTGCCAAAGCCTTCTACACACCGTTTGCCTTGATAAAACACGTCCAGCAGATGCTGCAGACTCACATGCCAGTTACTGTACAGTAGTAAGGCGGTATTGTCATCCCTTACAGCCAAATAAAGGTGTTCTCTTCTGAAATCACACGTGGGCGGCTCTACTCTGGTCTTTGGGATACAGTTTCGGTCTTTATATTGTCGTCTTATCCGAGAAACAACAGAATGATTCACACTAAGCCATTGGTCCACATCAGTTTGTGACTATCCTGCTTCCTTTCTTTCTCTGGCCCTCCACAACAGAGAGTCTGGTAGACACATGGAGGTAGAATAAGGGGAGATGGCGCTACAGACTTGCGCTGTACGTTGTTTTGAAGCCAGTGGGCGGGGCCTGCCGCCATCTTGGATCCCCCAAAACATTAGCAGACGAGTGTTTACAATTGCTTCTTGTTCGTTATTTATGTCGTGTGCACGTGATATTTGTTTTATATAGTAAATGTTACTCGGTTTTAGTGAACAACACAGCATAAGGAACGCAACTTCAAACGTTTTTCTCGTCTTAAATGCGTATTCGATACAGTAATACGTAAAAATATTACGCTTCTTGCCTCAGTACTGTAATTCCTTTTTGTTTATACACTTAGAATAATCGAGAAGAGACGTATGTGCTATGAAAAGCGTGCTTTTGTAATCCATTTCTATTCACTTTCATTGTGTTTGTGTCGATAATTGATAAAGCCAGAACTCCAAAAACAATGATTGATAGTTTAGAGGCACCGATTTGTATTCGTTGCATTTTCAAGTCAAATGCAAATTTTAAATGTTCACGTTTGCAAGAAATTTACCTTATTTCCTTTGGTGTCCCATAGATGTATGCAGGCATGATATAAACAAGCCAGCTGTCATGTCAACAAAGTGAAAAATACGTTAAATTACGAAGGAACAGAACTGAATTTAAGATTGTCAGGCCCATTGCAATTTCCACATCTGCTTTCTTTTTAAATTGTACCTACCAAATGACATTCAGCGTGGCAAAGAACAGAAATTTATAGGGTAATACGACAACACAGTGATTAATGTAATGATCTAAGCCTGGACTTCGATAGGGAACTTTGCTTTAACAAATATGTAACCATTTAAGTACTTATAATTTAACCACTGTAACAGGTGTTCCACACATTTTACTGAAGATTTAATTAACTACATGTAGTTACATTAGTTTTATATTAAATTATTGCATTTTAAAACATTAGTCCCCATTTCCAGGATATTTCTTGCCAGGACTTTTCAGTTACTTCAGAATAACCACACAGTGAAAACCAAGTGTAATGCTCACTTCCAGACAGCTCTTCGCCATGGATTGATAGAAATCTAAAGTTAAATCACAGAAATAAAACCTTACTGTAAAACTTTACAGTGCATCAGAATTTCAAGTATATATAAGAAAATAGCTCTTAAATAAGTCCACTTACGAATGAAATGTGATTTGTTTAAACTTTAGACTACAATCAGAACGATTAGTACGTCCGTGAACGACGCAAGCCCGGCATTTTTTGTCAAAACACTTCACGTCTACACGGAATCAAACCACCAGAAGCGAATGTTTTGGGGTAGCTAACATGGCGGACCTTCTCTTGGGTCGGCTTCAAGTTTGTGACGTCATGACAACTCCTCTTATTTTTACCTCCATGGGTAGACATCTCTGTGCCCTTCGACCATAGATACTAGTAGACTGGCCTTACTGTGCGGAAGCTATAGGGCTGGTGTGGCTCCAACATAAACCACGTGACTGTTGGCAAAACGTGGCGGGATTTCAAATCAGCGGTCTGCCATCCTATGTTTGTATCGTATTTTACCCACATTTCTCAGTTGACTGCCAAACGCTTCCAACAAAAATTACTTTTTTATTTGCGAAAAATTACGTCAGAACTACATTTGACCTTGATTTGTTCACAGTACCATTTGTAAAATCTAACAAATACATCGAACGCCCCTGTGGTGGGCAGAGGGACGAAATTACTATAAACTATCAATTAAAATGTCGTTAAAATTCTTTTAAACAGTAAGAGTGGGTTCGTGTCAAAACTTTAAATATTGGATTCGCCGCGTTTTGAGCTATAGTCACTTATTAGAAAATGGGATATGGGAATTACGTCAACTGTAGGTGCCAAAATTGTCGACTTTACGAGCAGGTCCATTTTAGGGTATCAATTTTAGGTGCACTTCAAAGGTTCAGTTCCTACTATTTTTACAAAAGTTTAAACTAACAGTTTTAAAAAAAAATGATATTTTAGATGAAAGGTGAGACTTTGAAGTTTCAGAAAATAATTTTGGAGCCTACATTTATTTAATAGTATTACAAGGTAGAAAAAATTCTCTTCATGTGACGACTATAGGTGCTCTTACCTTATTATAATCTCACTTGTATATACAAAAAGGCGCGTATGTGCAGAGGGCTTAAAGTTTTCCCGTTTCAGGGCCTGTATCCAAAGCTGCCTTCGGTATTCATCCTTAGTGAACCTATGCGTAGGAACGAGAAACGGTTATACTTACTTCTGTAACCGAATTATCACAAATACTTTCCAAAATGTAATATGAGTCTGACTTTACAGGCATCACTTTCAACACTTTAATTTACGTGATACTCTATTTCAAGTGTGAAAAACATATAAAAGTCACTTCAGCAGATTTCAATAAACGCATCTGCACTATCACAGAAACACACGTGAAAGGTAATGCCATTTCCCCCGACAAAACGCTGAGTACAGCCATAAGCGCAAGACGAAACAACCATGTTTTGCCAACATTCACGTGACTTTAGCCCAGAGATGTTGGAGCCACGAAAATGACGTCAGGGCCAGTCTATTATATTTATGGTCGAAGTCTGTGCCACACTGCTCCATCTGTGACTGTGTACGCAGCGATTGTGGATGAGAGGCTACCCGGCAAACGTTATGTCGTTTCATAGGAGCCCTGATGTCATCGCTGGCATGCCGCGCAGAACATGGTCGTATGGACATCTCGTAGACAGTTGTTATTATTATGTCGTGAATTAGACACAGGACGGGAAAATACCGGTTTGTTGCTTTAATTTTCGACACCAGGGTATTTAAGAACGACAGATTTACACATATTTTATACCTGTATATATATCTACGTTCAAATCTACTGTTAGCAACTGATGCTACAACTGCAGCAACAAAGTCTGTATTATTTTTACTATTTGATGTTAGATGTAGAACAAATAATATCTGAATTCTCTGTTCATGAGTGGCATCTATTTTTCGCTCCTGTCCAGTAAATGACAACACAGTGTGCAAAGGAAGTCATACCAGGTTGTAATCAGTAACTTTAATAGATAATCACAATTACCCTTGTTGACCAAGTGTATGACTCATGTGACTCCATTTAGAGGCTAACTACAGATTATCATAAATTATTTTTCATGATCTTTCAAGGCTATTGAATTTATTTTGTAATTTGAGCATTTAAATAAATCTTTCCCACTTGGAAATTTAATGTTTTGCTTCTAATTTATTTGCTTAAAAATAAAGAGGAACAAAAATTTTAAAACAGAAAAGAAAGCTGAAGAAAGGTTTTTTCGTGTTTTTAAAATAGGAAACCGCAAGCACCCATCGTCATATTTATAAGTCAGTGTTTATTTTTATTTTTGTCAGAGGGAATCAATTTAAACTTAAGCTATATTTTATCTTATACCTTTATTACATTTCCTTAAAATTTTTAAAGAAATTCCCAGTAAGAAAAACTTGGGCGCTAATGGGGTAAGGTGGCTACACGCACTGACGCACATTTGATCAGGAAGCTTGTACAGGGTGTTTCAAAAATGACCGGTATATTTGAAACGGCAATAAAAACTAAACGAGCAGCGATAGAAATACACCGTTTGTTGCAATATGCTTGGGACAACACTACATTTTCAGGCAGACAAACTTTCGAAATTACAGTAGTTACAATTTTCAACAACAGATGGTGCTGCGGTCTGGGAAACTCTATAGTACGATATTTTCCACATATCCACCATGCGTAGCAATAATATGGCGTAGTCTCTGAATGAAATTACCCGAAACCTTTGACAACGTGTCTGGTGGAATGGCTTCACATGCAGATGAGATGTACTGCTTCAGCTGTTCAATTGTTTCTGGATTCTGGCGGTACACCTGGTCTTTCAAGTGTCCCCACAGAAAGAAGTCACAGGGGTTCATGTCTGGCGAATAGGGAGGCCAATCCACGCCGCCTCCTGTATGTTTCGGATAGCCCAAAGCAATCACACGATCATCGAAATATTCATTCAGGAAATTAAAATGGCTCAAATGGCTCTGAGCACTATGGGACTCAACTGCTGTGGTCATAAGTCCCCTAGAACTTAGAACTAATTAAACCTAACTAACCTAAGGACATCACACACATCCATGCCCGAGGCAGGATTCGAACCTGCGACCGTAGCAGCCCCGCGGTTCCGGACAGGAAATTAAAGACGTCGGCCGTGCGATGTGGCCGGGCACCATCTTGCATAAACCACGAGGTGTTCGCAGTGTCGTCTAAAGGCAGTTTGTACCGCCACAAATTCATGAAGAATGTCCAGATAGCGTGATGCAGTAATCGTTTCGGATCTGAAAAATGGGCCAATGATTCCTTTGGAAGAAATGGCGGCCCAGACCAGTACTTTTTGAGGATGCAGGGACAATGAGACTGCAACATGGGGCTTTTCGGTTCCCCTTATGCGCCAGTTCTGTTTATTGACGAAGCCGTCCAGGTAAAAATAAGCTTCGTCAGTAAACCAAATGCTGCCCACATGCATATCGCCGTCATCAATCCTGTGCACTATATCTTTAGCGAATGTCTCTCGTGCAGCAATGGTAGCGGCGCTGAGGGGTTGCCGTGTTTGAATTTTGTATGGATAGAGGTGTAAACTCTGTTGCATGAGACGATACGTGGACGTTGGCGTCATTTGGACCGCAGCTGCAACACGGCGAACGGAAACCCGAGGCCGCTGTTGGATCACCTGCTGCACTAGCTGCGCGTTGCCCTCTGTGGTTGCCGTACGCGGTCGCCCTACCTTTCCAGCACATTCATCCGTCACGTTCCCAGTCCGTTGAAATTTTTCAAACGGATCCTTTATTGTATCGCTTTTCAGTCCTTTGGTTACATTAAACCTCCGTTGAAAACTTCGTCTTGTTGCAACAACACTGTGTTCTAGGTGGTGGAATTCCAACACCAGAAAAATCCTCTGTTCTAAGGAATAAACCATATTGTCTACAGCACACTTGCACATTGTGAACAGCACACGCTTACAGCAGAAAGACGACGTACAGAATGGCGCACCCACAGACTGCGTTGTCTTCTATATCTTTCACATCACTTGCAGCGCCATCTGTTGTTGAAAATTGTAACTACTGTAATTTCGAAAGTTTGTCTGCCTGAAAATGTACTGTTGTCCCAAGCATATTGCAACAAACGGTGTATTTCTATCGCTGCTCGTTTAGTTTTTATTGCCGTTTCAAATATACCGGTCATTTTTGAAACACCCTGTATATACAAACACAAGTGTGCTTGAGCATGTGTGGGATAAACTTTCTCAATACCAGGCTTTTACAAGCAGCTATATGCTTGATCGAATTTCGATTATGCAAGCGTTCAAGTAAAGCACGGTTGAGGCTTGTAGAAGCATTCAGCAGTTCTGAGTCAGTCTGTGTTTTCGTTTGCTTTCGTTCTGCAACGATGTGAGAGCTAAGAAACGTTAACTGTGATGTAATGAGGAATTTATTAGGCTTTATGAAAATCATCCATGTTTGTGGAATATTAAATGCAAG
The DNA here is from genome assembly GCF_023864345.2 of Schistocerca serialis cubense. Lineage (NCBI taxonomy): Eukaryota > Metazoa > Arthropoda > Insecta > Orthoptera > Acrididae > Schistocerca > Schistocerca serialis. The sequence goes on from NC_064640.1 coordinate 1,008,741,504, forward strand.
GATTATCGTGATAAAAGGAAGAGGGATGCTGCCTGTGATGTACTGCTTGCAAAGTACAAATGATACGTTCCGACAGAAACGAAAGATATGGCCATGAAGAAGAGAAATTCATTAAGAACTCCTTACAGAAGGGAAAAGAAAAAAAGAGAAAGCAGTTTTAAATCAAGGTTTGGTTCTGACGTGATCCACAAACCAGTTTTATGTTTAATTTTGACTTGTTCCGTATTTTTAAACGAACAGGAGACTCAAAGATGCTCTTCTAGTAATTTAGAAGGAACAGAGGTTGTCTATGATATTTATTTACAGTAGCATTGTTAAAATTTAAAAAATTGCTTTTATTTGTTTATGCAATATTTCAGAACACATCGCTTTTTTACATATTTTTCACAATTTTAATCCACAAATTTTTATTGCCAAGGAACTTTTCGTTCATTTACTAAACACACACGCCAAAAAACGTTTTGCATCACCCCGGTTCGCAGAACTCCTGAAGATAGACGTTGACTGTCGATATTGTATCACACACAAAGTACCTTTGACTGAAACTTCCTGGCAGATTAAAACTGTATGCCGGACCGAGACTCGAACTCGGGACCTTTGCCTTTCGCTGGCAAGTGCTCCACCAACTGAGCTGCTCCGCTGCAGAGTGAAAATCTCATTCTGGATACCTTTGACTGTTCAGAGATGTCACTGAACCAGCTTAAAGATGTAAACAAGCATGCATGAGCAGCATCTATGAGATGGAGGTGGTCTGATAGCCGATCAGTTCCAGTTGCATCAGGAAGCAGGTACATGGCTCGTGTTGTCTGTAGTTCAACCTTTCCTACACGCTCAATACTGCAGTCGATAGCGTCCGCATTGTTACTTTGTGCCAGGAAGCCTCTCAACAAGGGATGTGTCCAGGCGTCTCAGAGTGAACCAAAGTGATGTTGTTCGGACATGGAGGAGATACAGAGCGACAGGAACTCTCGATTACAGGCCTCGCTCAGGCCACCCAAGGGATATTGCTGCAGTGGATGATCACAACCTACAGATTATGGCTTGGAGGAACCCTGACAGCAACACGACCATGTTGAATAATGCTTTTCGTGCAGCCACAGGACGTCGTGCTATGACTCAAACTATGTGTAATAGGCTGCATGATGTGCAACTTCACTCCTGACGTCCATGGCGAGGTTCATCTTTGCAACCACGATACCATGCACTGCGGTACAGATGGGTCCAACAACATGCCAAATGTACTGCTCAGGATTGGCATCACATTCTCTTCACCAATGAGTGTTGCATATGTCTTCAGCCAGCCAATCGTCAGAGACGTGTTTGGAGACAACCCAGCCAGACTGAACGCCTTAGACACACTGTCCAGCGAGCGCAGCGAGGTGGAGGTTCCATGCTGTTTTGGGGTGGCATTATGTGGGGCCGACACACGCCGCTGGTGGTCATGGGAGACGCCGTAATGGCTGTATGATATGTGAATACCATCCTCCAACCGATAGTGCACCCATACCAGCTTCATATTGGTGAGGCATTCGTCTTCATGGGCGACAATTCGCACCCCCATCATGCACATCTTGTGAATGACTTCCTTCAGGATAACGACATCGCTTGATTAGACTGGCAAGCATGTTCTCCAGACATGAACCCTATCGAACATGCCTGGCGTAGATTGAAAAGGGCTGTTTATAAACGACATGACCCACGAACCACTCTGAGGGATCTACGTCGAATCGCCGTTGAGGAGTGGTACAATTTGGACCAACAGTGCTTTGATGAACATGTGGATAGTATGTCACGACGAATACAGGCATGCACGAATGCAAGAGGATTTGCTACTGGGTATTAGAGGTACCGGTGTGTACAGCAATCTGGACCACCACCTCTGAGGGTCTGACTGTATGGTAGTACAACATGCAATGTGTGGATTTCATGAGCAATAAAAAGGGCGGAAATGATGTCTATGTTGATCTCTATTGCAATTTTCTGTACATGTTCTGGAACTCTTAGAACTGAGGTGACACAAGACTTTTTTATGTGTGTAGTTCATGAACTGCTCTCTCACAAGTTTAGCATCAAGTGGAATATTTCTAGCATTAGATCTTTGTAACGGTAGCACATTAGAATCCTCTGATGTTAAGCCATCATAAAACATACCATGTTCTATGTCCTTACTATCGAGAGAATCACATAGAGCATAGGTGTGACCTACAGTGGTCACTAAACAATTGTGTAAAGCAACTGTTGCTTTCACCACCTTATCAATACAGCTGACTTCCATATTTATAGCTGTGTGGAAAATCCTAAAGCGTGCTGTTAAGATCCCAAAAAGATTTTCAGTAATGAGCTGAGCTCTGTGTCATCTGCAGTTGTAGATGTTTTTCCATGCAGTTCAAGTCACTCTATCGGAATGATTTCTGTATATCACTCCTCAAGTGAAATGCACCATAAACACAGAGCAGTTTTCGTGAGCTGTTTGCTACTTTTTTCTCTTTTGGAATGTGCAGTGTGTTAGCTTGTAATCTTCAAAAAAATTCAGTATACAATAGAACACACTAGGAGCTTTTACAGAACTTTTAAACAAAAAATAACCAAGTACAGCCCACCGACACTCCAATTACAAGATAAAAATGGTAATATTGCACACAACAACAGGGATAATTGCAAAATTTTGAGGGAATATTTCAGAAACCTTCTCAACTGTAAAGAACCAATTGAAAAAATGGATTTCAGCAACTCAACTTCAACAAGTCCTAACTCAGAACCACCCACCGTCGAGGAACTACAATCAATCATTTTGAATCTCAAAAACTATAAGGCTTCGGGAGAGAACCAAATTACAGCTGAACTGTGGAAAAATGTCAATAGAAATGCCATAGAATCTCTCCAAAACATATTTGAAGAAATATGGAAAACAGAAAGAATTCCGGATGAATGGAAGATGGCCCTCATTCACCCAATTCATAAGAGGGGATCCAGAACAGACCCCAACAATTACAGAGGGATTTCGCTCCTTGACGTAACATACAAAATACTGTCTGAAGTCCTTTTGAACAGAGCAGAACCCCAGCTAGATTGTCAACTTGGAGAATACCAGGCAGGCTTCAGGAAGGGAAGATCCTGCCCAGAACAAATTCTAAACCTCAAAAATCTTATGGCCTACCAAAAATCGAGAGCAAAAGCGTATGTCATCACATTCATTGACTTTCAAAAGGCGTACGACTCCATAGACAGGGAATCTCTAATCTCCATATTAAAAGAATTGAACCTAGACAATAAAACTACAAACCTAATTAGAGAAACCATCACCAACACATACTCCAAAATTAAATTTATGGGAGAACTCTCAGACCTATTTGAGATAAAAACTGGAGTACGACAAGGTGATGGACTCTCTCCATTGTTATTTAACTGTGCCCTAGAAAAAATAGTAAGAGAATGGAACAAGAAAATCAATAGTGGAATCCGACTAGGAACAAAAAACAAAGGCATCAAGGTTAATTGCCTAGCATTTGCAGATGATATGGCCCTACTAGCTGAAACATGGGAAGAAGCCAAAGAACAGATCCTCGAATTACAGAAACAAGCAGAGAAAATAGGCCTTAAAATTTCTTTTGAAAAAACCAAAATAATCACACATATAAAAAAGCCAATGAAATATCTTAAAGTAAGAGACCAAAAGATCGAAATTGTTAAAGAATTCAAATATCTTGGTGAATGGATTAGCTGGAACGCCCTTGAGAAAAAAGCAATAGAATTAAGAAGAAACAAAGTTGAACTAGCCTTTCAGCTTACTAAAAATACTTATAATAAAAAGTCCCTCTCATGGAATTCAAAAATAAAACATTACAACACTGTCATTAAACCAGAAGCACTATATGCAGCTGAGACATTATCTATCACTAACCATGGCCCAATTGAAAGGCTAGAGATCAAAGAAAGAAAAATATTGAGAAAAATTTTAGGCCCCAAATTTCATAACGACAAACTAATTCATACCAAAAATGAAACACTCTACAAAACCACAGAAAAACTTTCGGATACAATGAGGAAAAGAAGAATTGAGTTTTATGGGCACATTCTCAGAATGAACCAAAATAGACTTACAAAAAGAATGTTTGACTACTTCAGGAATAAAAAATCCAAACCAAATTGGTTTATCCAAACAGAGAAAGACTTAAGAGAACTACACATCACAGAAAAAATGCTCACAGACAGGACCGCAAAAATGATAAGCAAAGACAGAAAAGAGGGATTCCAGCTCCAAAATAGAAAGAAAAGAACGATTGTAATCTCTGATGAGGAAAGAAAAGCAAGATCAGAAAGAATGAAGCAGTACTGGGCGAAAAGAAAGGCACAGAACACACAGAAGTGATTGATTCAACGTACCCCAAAGTTGGGTGAAACGAAGAAGAAGAAGAAGAAGAACACATCCATCTCATATTTTGCAATTTGTGCCAAAATAAAACAGAATAAATCTGTAACTGACATCTTTATGCCAGTTAGGACCATACTGTGTGTATGCACATAATTAAAATAAAATTGCACAATTCCTGCTGGAGGCACAATCTCATGCTTTCCATTAATACATTCAAGACAGTATGGAAAATTCCACCTCTTTTCAAAATCTTTTGCCGCTGTGGTCCACTCATGCTCTGTTTTAGGAACCTGAAAAGTGAATAATCCTATCGTTAAGCATGTTACCCAAAAATTATATACGAACATGATTTCTGAAGTACGGTATATTACTGTTACATCTGTTACATACTAGGAAGGTTGACCAATTACAAAATAGACAAGGAGGATGGAGTATGCTTGTAAGCAATACAGTACATTGAAGTTTGTAACTTACTGGTTCAAATGGCTCTGAGCACTATGCGACTTAACTTCTGAGGTCATCAGTCGCCTAGAACTTAGAACTAATTAAACCTAACTAACCTAAGGACATCACACACATCCATGCCCGAGGCAGGATTCGAACCTGCTGCCGTAGCGTCGCTCGGTTCCAGACTGTAGCGCCTAGAACCGCACGGCCACTCTGGGCGGCTGTAACTTACTCCATGCAATACAAAACCAAAGTCTATTATCAGACGAGTCTTATCATCCACTTCTCTTGTTTGAAGCAGGCTCTTCTGCTTTATGTAATGCAGTAATAAATAGTGTATATTTATATTTGTATTATGAATTTTTTATGTATACCCTATTTTTTCCATTATCTTATGTACATCTGTTATACTGGGTATTCCATTTATATGATGATCACCTGTGTGGCGCAGTAGATGCCGGGCAGCGAGCGCTCCGTTGCCCAGCGATGATTCCCTGTCGTTTGTCCACAGCTGCGGTACAACATGACTACATTTAAAATATAAGCAAATAAATGTTGTACTGACCCATGTCATGCGAGCAGATGCTGGAAATGCCTGCCAATATTTTCCACGCATTTCTGATATCTATTCAATAAATTATTAATCACATGATGTAATTCTCTCTGAGATATTGAATTAATTGGTTCAAGGATATTATCCTTGAGTTCCTCTACCACGTGAGGATTTGTTGGGTACACTTTGTCCTTCAGTGCACCCCACCAATAAAAGTCGTATGGAGTTAATTCAGGACTTAACAGCGGGCCAGATGTTGTTACTAATCATTCTTTCATCGAACACATCGTGAATTGCGTGCAAAAAGCATTGGAAGTGTAAGCCCTTGCCGAACCCTGTTGAAAAAACGCAAAGCTTCGTTCTCTTTCACTAACCCTGTGCACAGGATCACTAGGTCGAAGTTCTTGTAATATTAATGCTTTTAGGGCCTTAGCCCAAGCAATTTAGCACCTGTTTGTACAGAGGTGCACGAAATTTGTGTTAGCTGTGAAAGACGTCTAAGAGACTTTTTAGGGGAATTTTCCAGGCGGCGTGCAATGTCATCGAGACGAACTTCTGTGAGCACTGTACTTCGCCGTTAATGCTTCTTGCCTTGTACACTTCCCGTTTCACGAAATTTATTCACTAATTTGTGTGTCCGCAGCTCGTGGTCGTGCGGTAGCGTGCTCGCTTCCCGCGCCCGGGTTTCCGGGTTCGATTCCCGGCGGGGTCAGGGATTTTCTCTGCCTCGTGATGACTGGATGTTGTGTGATGTCCTTAGGTTAGTTAGGTTTAAGTAGTTCTAAGTTCTAGGGGACTGATGACCATAGATGTTAAGTCCCATAGTGCTCAGAGCCAGAGTCACTAATTTGTGAACTGCATCACGACTCAGAACTCGAACACTTGCAAACTTCTCTTCAAACAATCTCCGAACAGTACGAGTGGCCTCTGTATGCATATACAAATCGTAAATAAACACTCGTTTTGGAATAGAATAATTCGCTCTTGCCATTATTGCATTCGCAAATTTCACTGCTATACTCGTGATGCCTGTTTCATTGCTCAAATGACACTGGCTGACAAGGTGCGTATGTCTGTACGGCATTCAGGCTAAAACCCACAAAAAAGGGGGGCATAGTGCGGACCCACTCAACCAGCAGGCGTGGCTTCCGTCGGCGGGCGGGCAGGTGGTCATCAGACAAATGGGACACACTGTGTGTAACGACGACATCCATACAAAGAAATTTGTCTATGGATGAATAAATAAATAAAATAATTAGGAGTGTTACACCTTATTTTCAGAAGGAAACTACTAAAAAGCAGTAGTTGTTTCACATCCTTTTGAAGAAGTGTTGGAGGCAGATAGTCCACTAGATAGATCGGAGATATTGAATTTGGCTAATACAAGTAGGTCTGCAAAAGAGCCTCCAGAAGAAACATTAATAGCAACAAAAGAAAGGCGACCCAACACGATTATCTTTTTTTTTTTAACCACTCTTTAGACGATGTATCCCGTTTCCACTTTTCATTTTTCTTTAACACAAGAAAAAGACTGCCACAGTCAGTACATCGTTGTCTGAGATCGACATTTTCCACTGTAAATAAACTTCGGCTTGTACAAGCATGCTTGAGCCCATGGAGGTTTTCGAAAAGATGACATTGACCGAACTTCTCTTTCAACAGTATGGCTCCAAGAAAATTCTGTACAATCAGTTTTTCTTACACACCCGAAACATTTGCAAAAGGTATGTTAATTCAAAGATTAAAATTCTACGATTTCAAGTTCATGTTTCTGTATAATATGTATGTATCACTGATAATCGAGAAGTGTTGAGTAACTCACTTTCTGTCTTCATCATGTACCAAATTGAAAGCTAACACTGATTTAACTGGACTAAACAAGACACTGTGTAGATTTACCATTCTAGGTATTTCCATAAATATTGGTGTTACTGAACAGTGTTTCATCTAATGTAACTGAAATGTTCCATTACGTATGACAATCAAGATGTATTTATGTTTCCTTGGAAGGAGGGTATAGCTAACTTAGTTTTCAATTTCTCTTATTCAGCCATAGCTCCGAAAGTAATTGAATACACATATGAAGTAAACGTTCACAGTTATGTGAATATTTAAGGCTGTAGTTTTGTGAACATCTCACTTTGTTTGGTGTATTATGTTGTACAACATTTTTGTTGCACTGTCTTTGCTAGTTATTGGCAGTTATGTTCTAGGAGTAATTAATACAGCACCAGTTTGTTGATTTTGGGAGGGTTCCTTCAGGTCATTTGAATAAATTAATTTCGCTTTCCACCTCATTAGCTCCTTACACATAGCTTTTACCCAGGAATTATTTCATGCTGTGTACAGAATTTAAGAGGGGAGGTGTTGGAACACTGACGTGTTTCTGCATCTACACAGTATGTTATAAAGACATTATCATGTTCTCCACATTGTCATGTGGAAACAAATTTATAAAACTCCTTTTTGATGAATATCAGCCTTTGCACACAAGAGAATATTTGAGAAGAAAAGTCAGGTACACTGTTTAAATTATGAGACTACTTATGCTGAACAAGTCTGTCTGGTATAATTATTTAGTGAATCACAGAAATTAACATTTGGACTGTGTGAAATTCAACTGTGTATCTGGGATAGGCACAGCAAATGAACATTTCTTTTATTTGATGCACTATTAATTGACATTCTCCATTTAAAAATACCATTATTGATTAAAAAGCATTCGCACTACCTTCTTGTTAACTTTATCCACTACTTTGGAACATTGAATATGCACCAACCACTAATCCAAAATTAGATATAACACACAACTTTGTATCTCTAACTGTTGGACCAGTTGCATTAAGAGCTTGTTAACTGACAGCACCCACAGAAATACAGTGTGATAGTTAAACAAGACACCCCAGCAGAAATATTTTATATGTTCACAGTTTACATTTTTTCATTAAGTGTGTATTAATTGTAGCTTCGCACATGGGAAGAATCTCAAATTGTCTGCTTAACACAACAATGTTTTTGTTAGAGTAATGAGTATTTTATGAACAAGATAAATAGTTGCTGAAAAATGGAATTTATATTTCTGGAAAGGACTAAGAATATAATTTTTTAGTGGGCTGTAACATGCTGTTCATGACAAAGACTGTAACACCTTCAACCATCTGTTAAAAAAAACCACAGTTCTTAATGTTTTCCATCTGTTTATTTTCTTTAGGGAGACAGAATACACTGCAGGACCACCAGAACTTAGTCAGGCATCCTCTGAAACTGCTAAACTGAAGAGGAACTGTGAATGCCTCATAACAAAAACTGCACAATACAAAAAACAAATTAATACTCTTCAGCAGACTAAGTGACGATTAAAGAAGAAAGTGGCTTCTTTGAGTGCTGTCATTAAGGCACTGAAAGATAAGCATCTTGCGGATGAATGTTCACTTGGGATTCTCCACAGTTCTATTCCATTTGACAATAGAATGAAGATGTGCACAACGTGATAGGTAGTTGGCCAAACATTAATTCATGTTGAGTTATTTTATCAAACTTATTTATTTGCTTCTTCATTGTTTAAATAATATACAACAAAGACAGATTATTTTGTTAGCTCTTCAGATATATGTGGTGGTCACAACTGCAATCAGTCTGTTACACATTAGTAAATAGCTGCTGCAATACCTCATTCTGAAGCCAAACAATGAAAAGTATTGGTTTGTATGTCACAAAAATTGGAAAAGACATCGTCGCTTCTTGTAAATCTGGCATTTATTCGTCTAATCGGATGTTGTGTCAGACGATCGTAAGAATAACTAAAGAAAGAACTCAAATTTGTTAATAAATTAACAGAATTGTATCGTTTACATCGAAGACTGGCATATACTAGCTATTCATAGTATTGCATTAAAACTATTTTTAAACAGAAGAAATGTGAGCTTTCGCCTTTACGAGATTCTATTTTAAACAAAAACTTTTAAACAACCATTTTGATGATGTTAGATGTGTATATGGTGCAATTAGCGACTGTAAATACACACACCGCTATACTACACTGGCAGTGTTTTGGTCAGAGTGTCATGGCGGCGAGCCACGCCCCCATTGCTTGAAAACGTAGTACGGATATTAGACTGTGGTACGGCTGAGATACGTAGCTTGAGCCCTGTGGAGGCACGTGGATTTTGTGCATGCTAGCGCAAGACGCAGTGAGACGCACTTCTCCGCACTGCGCGAGCCCATGACGTCACTGCATGGGCCGGCCATCGCCGTGTGCAGCATTGGTATGCTCCGGACTATAGGCTGTGACAGCCGTTGCGAGCCGTCTACAGCGGCGAGTAGAGCTGTGCTTAGAGCAGTGGTGACGTGGCGATTTCTCTGTTTCTTCTTAACGCAGAAAATGCGCACAGAAACTAAACGTAATTTGCAGAGGAAGGAGATCATGTTAGAAGGGAAGTAAAGGAAAAACTAATCAGTGGTGAGTACTGTACCACACGCACTGAAACGAATCTTAAAAGTTAAATTTGGACAATATTTAAGCCTATAGTGGTTGGCGCGGGAAAAATGTTAATTTTGTTTGCTGTTCACTGTGCAGTGAAATTTACACTCATTCAAAAGGGTCGGCCGCGCGGGATTATCCGAGCGGTCTCAGGCGCTGCAGTCATGGACTGTGCGCCTGATCCCGGCGGAGGCTCGAGTCCTCCCTCGGGCACTGGTGTGTGTGTTTGTCCTTAGGCTAATTTAGGTTAAGTAGTGTGTAAGCTTAGGGACTGATGAACTTAGCAGTTAAGTCCCATAAGATTTCACACACTTTTGAACATTTTGAACAAAAGCGTCAAGAGGCACTCCGCACATTTCTAGCCATCCATGTGTGTCTAATACACAAGGGTCTTGTGAGGATGAGACATGCCTTCCTAAAAGGCCTAAAGGTGTAATTATCGATAAAAACGTGGAGGTGAAGGTTTTTTGGATTGTGTTAAGGTGTATGTCGACACTGGATAGATTTACGGAGAAGTATCCGCAAAAGCTTTTATACGACATCCCGCAACCGCGTCACAGCACATGGCAAAAAGTGCTAAAAGCCTAATTATTCCGCTTTACGCTGTTAAAACATTATTTAATGCGATTGCAATTTCGACTCGGGGGCCACTTTGAAGCATTCTGAAAGTAATCACTCGCCAAATATAATACACGTAATTATGAAATTGACGAACGTTGAAAGTTAAAATTTCAGAGCTGCTTACGTGGGATGTTGTAACCATGGGATATATGTGATGTAGAATCTACTACGACTGAAAAATATTCAGAAGAAATAACTTCATTACATATTTTTTGGGTCACTGACCTCCCCATAAGACATATCAAATCTTCATAAGTTGCTGGTGACAAGTTTGAAATAAATCCTTTCCCAGGGTTACCAAACCTTGCTATATGATCAGCCAAACAAGAATCATAGTGTGTATTTAATTTCAGACATATCATGAAGTTTCCATTTTTCACAGAGCTGAACGCTGATTTGTCTCCACGAAATGCTAGACCCATAGAAGCTAACTTCTTAGTTACAGCAACACCTCTTTCTTAGCACATTTCTCCATTATGGAACTTCATGTTCATGATGGATGAGCAACCATTTGTCAATTCTGTTTATCTCGTTTCCTCTGTTTTTCAGTTTTAAAATGTAGTCTCTGTGAGAGGTAGAACTATCATGTTCATCTGTCCAATCACTGCAAACTGAGATGCACCAACGAGTAATTTACAACATGCACAGAAAAATGGCCCTTGACTGGGACAATCTACAAGATATTCGTGGTTGATAATTTTCTCATTCACCAAAATCGTCTGAAACAATTTTTTTGCTGCAAAATCACTGGGATCTGTCGGCGTATCGCTGCGAGGACATAGAAAAATCATAATTTTTTTTTTGAGCAACACCATTTCACCAAATAATCCAGTGTCTGGTCATTGTTTTCGCAATAAAATTTGTCATTACTGGGAACAGGAAAATCCTTTGGTTTAGAGCGTGTAGATGCTTGACATCTTTCTGGATCTCCGAAAGTTAGAACTTCGCATTCTGTTTACCGTTTAGAACTCTAATTTTGTCTGTACTTACAGAGCTATACTGTTCATTGTTACTGTTTCGAACAGCAACCTCACCTGAATGTTCAGAGCAACACGGTTCACTTTCACCTTTACCACTAAAATGAGTCCAGTCATGGTATTTTCTGTAAAAGTTTACTATCCTTCTGTCTTTTTTCTTCAGCTTTCTTTCGATATGCAGCACCACTTAACCTAGATCGTCCATCCATACCGTTACCATGAACTGCAAGGAAAAAAGGTCTGCGATGCAGTGTGTTGCAAACTGAACATACAGTAGACTCTAGAGTCTAGACCATCCAGCATAATGTGGCGGAAGGTCAAGCTGGGAAAAAAAAACTTGATAGGCCCAAGGTTTACAAATTCTCTCTTCTGAATCCAGTACTACCATTAAAAACACCCGTTTATATACCAAAACCCAATTTTATTAACAATTTCTGACTTCCATAATAACTAAAAGTTTTTTTTGTTTATCACCCATTTTGGACTGTAATTAAAACACAAAGGAGCGCAGAAAATAATAAATTAATAACGCACACACTTTGACCAGCTGATATGCAACTGAAGAAACGAACAACACAGGGTTGCCAAGAGAGCTGCTCTCTACGTGTGTTCAGTTGTTGTTTGTGAGCGCTTCTAAGAGACGTTTTTTGAAGAGTGATTCCCGTAATTTATTCAGTATTATTCCTTAGATTATTATTATTATTATATTATAATATAATAGTATAATATATTATATTATTATTATATTATTATAATATATAATATATTATTATTATTTCTTTCCTTTCTCAGACGTTACGTCTGGTTAAAAATGGAAAGTGACGCGGACCTTGATCAAGCGTGACTTCCTGTTAACTGTACAGTATATGTTACATTGCATTTAGGAACTTTCGGGTAATTAAACATGTATCAATAGTTACACATTTCTGTAGTTGTATATATACGTTTGGATGTAGCTGTATTGCGTTGATGTACTGGTGGATATTGTGTGGTATGACTCCTGTAGTTGATAGTATAATTGGTATAATGTCAACTTTATCCTGATGCCACATGTCCTTGACCTCCTCAGCCAGTTAGATGTATTTTGCAATTTTTTCTCCTGTTTTCTTCTGTATATTTGTTGTATTGGGTATGGATATTTCGATTAGTTGTGTTAATTTCTTCTTTTTATTGGTGAGTATGATGTCAGGTTTGTTATGTGGTGTTGTTTTATCTGTTATAATGGTTCTGTTCCAGTATAATTTGTATTCATCATTCTCCAGTACATTTTGTAGTGCATACTTGTATGTGGGAACGTGTTGTTTTATTAGTTTATGTTGTATTGCAAGTTGTTGATGTATTATTTTTGCTACATTGTCATGTCTTCTGGTGTATTCTGTATTTGCTAGTATTATTATTATTATTATTATTATTATTATTATTAATGTTAGTATTCCTTAGATTTCGTTCCTATTGAACAATGTACATGGCTATTTTTTAGCCAATAGTATCAAACGTATCTGATGACTGGCAAACTAAGAGTCCAATGTTCACGAACTGAGCGCAGGGAGCAGAAACAGATATCCTGAAACGCCATCCTGGGAAGGTTCCGAGTGGAGGTGGTTTGCCATTGCCCTCCTCCGACCTATTACGAAGTGTAGAGCGTGTTTTTGTACATAGAGGATAACTGCGATGAGTTCTGGTACTGTGTGGTGTCGTGTTTGTGTTTTCACGAATGAGGAGGGAGAGGTTGAAACTCGGTGCTGGCGCACAGTGTAATTCTCTCGAAAAGCATCGAGGCGGCCGCCGAGCTTGACATCCCCATCCGACGGACGAATCACCATCAACAGTGTCACATGTCCTCTCTTCATGAGAGATTGTGGAGAGGTTTGGAATTTAATCCAGGACATTGGCGCAAAAACTGGCCATCAAATAGTTGAAACTACTATCTCCTACCCTGGCCGGCCAAGCGTCATCCAGCACCAGGATTCGATTTGGCTTTAAATATACAATCCGCGCCCCTAGCACGAGCACCACACCAACAAAAATATGCTTTGCTCTATGAGTTAATGCCGCGAATTCTGGATACTGAGCGCAATACATTAGTGTACGGTACTTCTCGCGAATTTTAACTTGGCACGAGCGGGGTTTGCAGGCAGGAGGGAGAGAGGACGAGCTATGCTGTGTGGAGTGATGGGTTGCGAGGGGGGCAGAACAAACTGCACCTCCATGTATTGTACGTACACAGTGCAGGCAACAGAAACCTGTGTTTTCAGCTTCCATGAACTCCTGATAATCGGCTTTCTTTTCCGAAATGGAGTACAAGATAACCCTGTGATGAGCGAGCAAGCGCATCATCACTCATTTTCGTAAAAATCGCAATGAATACAGCACAACAAAAGACAGATAGCGACAGAGAGCTCAGCTCAGCAACAAAGACGACAATGCAGTCAACGCCGGCTAATGGTGGCAACGAATATCTGCAAATCACTAGGACACGGTTGCTGCTGACTACTATCGATCGTAAATGGGTAGCTGCGTACCAGGTTGTTGTGTGTTTAACAACTAGTGTCTAGTGCTCTTTTTGTTTGTTTTTGTGACTGACTGAACATGTCTGAAAAGAATGTCAAGCAGTATTTACGACGTTTTACAAAAGAGTAGTTAAGTGATAAACAATTAAATGATGGTCGTTAGAGGCGCCCAGGGAACCTAGTAGTGCACAGTGTAAATATTGCCAATGCAACTTGAATGTGCGTTTCTCAGATTTACTTCTGCATGGAAAAAGTAAGAAACATTTAAAAGCAGCTGAACTTTTTTCATCTTCACGACGGTTAACGTTGCCATTTCAATCTTTCAAGCGTACGAAGGTGCAGCTGCTGTAGCTACTCTTACATTGTTTTTAGTTATTCACTGTGCAGTTAGATCCGTTGATTATCTTTCAGATTTAACCGAGAAATATTTTCAAATTGTTGACCGTGCGTCTCTTTTACAGCTACACCGTACGAAGAGCAGTGCTTTGATCAGGAACATTCTCTTCAAGTATTTTAAATCGGAACTGCAGAACGATGTTGGTAATGGACATTTCAGTCTCGTTATAGATGAATCTAAAGACATTTCTGTCACCAAATTGTTGGCTGTGTGCATTGTATATTTTTCAAAACAACAAAGCAGAGATTTTTCCACATTTTTAGGAATTGTTGAACTAGAACAGGGGAACGCTGAATGTATTGTTACTGCAGTAAAGTCATTACTTTCAGATTGTGGTCTAGACATTAAACAAATGAGAGGAATTGGTACGGATAATTCCTCAGTAATGGTGGGTATTAACAATGGGGTTTACCAGAAACTGATATGTGAGGTCCCTAATTTTGTATTGATCCCCTGTGTTTGCCATTCAGCTCAGTAAGCAGTGTCCTCTGCTGCCCAAAGCTACGCAGGAATCTTGAGTTCTTAATTTGTGACACTTATTCTTGGTTTTCTAAATCTTCTTCTCGACAAACCAGGTATAGGGAGTTGTTTAAAGCCGAACCCCTTAAAATTATACACCAATGAGACACAAGGTGGCTATCGATTGAAGTTTCTGTTAATCGCATTTAAAGTCAGTGGCTTGAACTACAGACACATTTTGAAATATCCAGCCATCAGACTAAGTGCTACACAGCTGAACTATTGTATACTATGTACTCTGATGCCATCACTAAGCTTTATCTTTTGTTTCTTAGACCAACTCAAGAAGGACGTCAAAAGGCCAATAAATCATTCCAATCAAGAACAGTAGACCGTTCAAAGCTACTGCAAGACTTAGTTCTTCTGATTGTAGGTCTTGAGGCGGATTGTTGTCCCCAGTTATAAGGGGAATTTGCTAACGTTAGACGTTAGAAATACAAATCCCCTAATATTTATCTTGGCCACGAGGTAGAGGTATCGTTGGTAAATAAGATGAAAGAACATAAAATTACCGCAGAAAACGATAAAGTTTTTCGCAGTACATGCGAAAATTTTTTGCTTTCTTAACAGACGAGCTACAGAAGCGACTGCCGGATAATGGCAAGGTTTTGCAAAAAGTGTGCCTAATTGCTCCAGAACAGTGTTTGATGGTGGTGAAAGAAAATATAAACCCGCTAGCTCAGGAATTTCAATTACCTGACACAGAAATAACAAAAATTGACTTTCAGTGGCCACAATTAACTACTGTTCAATGTAAAAATGTCGACAACACAGTAGAACTTTGGCAAGAGATCGAATCATATAAAGACGCTAGCTCTCAAAATCCATTTCAGGAGCTCCCAGATTTTGCAATGATGCTTTTCGTGTTGTTTTTGTTGTTGTGGTCTTCAGTCCTGAGACTGGTTTGATGCAGCTCTCCATGCTACTCTATCCTGTGCAAGCTTTTTCATCTCCCAGTACCTACTGCAACCTACATCCTTCTGAATCTGCTTAGTGTATTCATCTCTTGGTCTCCCTCTACGATTTTTACCCTCCACGCTGCCCTCCAATACTAAATTGGTGATCCCTTGATGCCTCAGAACATGTCCTACCAACCGATCCCTTCTTCTGGTCAAGTTGTGCCACAAACTTCTCTTCTCCCCAATCCTATTCAATACTTCCTCACTAGTTACGTGATCTACCCTTCTAATCTTCAGCATTCTTCTGTAGCACCACATTTCGAAAGCTTCTATTCTCTTCTTGTCCAAACTATTTATCGTCCATGTTTCACTTCCATACATGGCTACACTCCATACGAATACTTTCAGAAATGACTTCCTGACACTTAAATCAATACTGGATGTTAACAAACTTCTCTTCTTCAGAAACGCTTTCCTTGCCATTGCCAGCCTACATTTTATATCCTCTCTACTTCGACCATCATCAGTTATTTTGCTCCCCAAATAGCGAAAATTCCTTTACTACTTTAAGTGCCTCATTTCCTAATCTAATTCCCTCAGCATCACCCGACTTAATTAGACTACATTCCATTATCCTTGTTTTGCTTTTGTTGATGTTCATCTTATATCCTCCTTTCAAGACACTGTCCATTCCATTCAACTGCTCTTCCAAGTCCTTTGCTGTCTCTGACAGAATTACAATGTCATCGGCGAACCTCAAAGTTTTTATTTCTTCTCCATGAATTTTAATACCTACTCCGAATTTTTCTTTTGTTTCCTTTACTGCTTGCTCAATATACAGATTGAACAACATCGGGGAGAGGCTACAACCCTGTCTTACTCCCTTCCCAACCACTGCTTCCCTTTCATGTCCCTCGACTCTTATAACTGCCATCTGGTTTCTGTACAAATTGTAAATAGCCTTTCGCTCCCTGTATTTTACCCCTGCCACCTTTAGAATTTGAAAGAGAGTATTCCAGTCAACATGGTCAAAAGCTTTCTCTAAGTCTACAAATGCTAGAAACGTAGGTTTGCCTTTCCTTAATCTTTCTTCGAAGATTAGTCGTAAGGTCAGTATTGCCTCACGTGTTCCAACATTTCTACGGAATCCAAACTGATCTTCCCCGAGGTTGGCCTCTACTAGTTTTTCCATTCGTCTGTAAAGAATTCGTGTTAGTATTTTGCAGCTGTGACTTATTAAGCTGATAGTTCGGTAATTTTCACATCTGTCAACACCTGCTTTCTTTGGGATTGGAATTATTATATTCTTCTTGAAGTCTGAGGGTATTTCGCCTGTTTCATACAACTTGCTCACCAGATGGTAGAGTTTTGTCATGACTGGCTCTCCCGCGGCCGTCAGTAGTTCCAATGGAATATTGTCTACTCCGGGGGCCTTGTTTCGACTCAGGTCTTTCAGTGCTCTGTCAAACTCTTCACGCAGTATCGTATCTCCCATTTCATCTTCATCTACATCCTCTTCCATTTCCATAATATTGTCCTCAAGTACATCGCCCTTGTATAGATCCTCTATATACTCCTTCCACCTTTCTGCTTTCCCTTCTTTGCTTAGAACTGGGTTTCCATCTGAGCTCTTGATATTCATACAAGTCGTTCTCTTATCTCCAAAGGTCTCTTTAATTTTCCTGTAGGCGGTATCTATCTTACCCCTAGTGAGATAGGCCGCTACATCCTTACATTTGTCCTCTAGCCATCCCTGCTTAGCCATTTTGCACTTCCTGTCGATCTCATTTTTGAGACGTTTGTATTCCTTTTTGCCTGTTTCACTTACTGCATTTTTATATTTCCTCCTTTCATCAATTAAATTCAATATTTCTTCTGTTACCCAAGGATTTCTACTAGCCCTCGTCTTTTTACCTACTTGATCCTCTGCTGCCTTCGCTACTTCATCCCTCAAAGCTACCCATTCTTCTTCTACTGTATTTATTTCCCCCATTCCTGTCAATTGCTCCCTTATGCTCTCCCTGAATCTCTGTACAACCTCTGGTTCTTTTAGTTTATCCAGGTCCCATCTCCTTAAATTCCCACCTTTTTGCAGCTTCTTCAGTTTTAATCTACAGGTCATAACCAATAGATTGTGGTCAGAGTCCACATCTGCCCCTGGAAATGTCTTACAATTTAAAACCTGGTTCCTAAATCTCTGTCTTACCATTATATAATCTATCTGATACCTTTTAGTATCTCCAGGGTTCTTCCATGTATACAACCTTCTTTCATGATTCTTAAACCAAGTGTTAGTTATGATTATGTTGTGCTCTGTGCAAAATTCTACCAGGCGGCTTCCTCTTTCATTTCTGTCCCCCAATCCATATTCACCTACTATGTTTCCTTCTCTCCCTTTTCCTACACTCGAATTCCAGTCACCCATGACTATTAAATTTTCGTCTCCCTTCACAATCTGAATAATTTCTTTTATTTCATCATACATTTCTTCAATTTCTTCGTCATCTGCAGAGCTAGTTGGCATATAAACTTGTACTACTGTAGTAGGTGTGGGCTTCGTATCTATCTTGGCCACAATAATGCGTTCACTATGCTGTTTGTAGTAGCTTACCCGTATTCCTATTTTCCTATTCATTATTAAACCTACTCCTGCATTACCCCTATTTGATTTTGTGTTTATAACCCTGTAGTCACCTGACCAGAAGTCTTGTTCCTCCTGCCACCGAACTTCACTAATTCCCACTATATCTAACTTCAACCTATCCATTTCCCTTTTTAAATTTTCTAACCTACCTGCCCGATTAAGGGATCTGACATTCCACGCTCCGATCCGTAGAATGCCGGTTTTCTTTCTCCTGATAACGACATCCTCTTGAGTAGTCCCCGCCCGGAGATCCGAATGGGGGACTATTTTACCTCCGGAATATTTTACCCAAGAGGACGCCATCATCATTTAATCATACAGTAAAGCTGCATGCCCTCGGGAAAAATTACGGCTGTAGTTTCCCCTTGCTTTCAGCCGTTCGCAGTACCAGCACAGCAAGGCCGTTTTGGTTATTGTTACAAGGCCAGATCAGTCAATCATCCAGACTGTTGCCCTTGCAACTACTGAAAAGGCTGCTGCCCCTCTTCAGGAACCACACGTTTGTCTGGCCTCTCAACAGATACCCCTCCGTTGTGGTTGCACCTACGGTACGGCTATCTGTATCGCTGAGGCACGCAAGCCTCCCCACCAACGGCAAGGTCCATGGTTCATGGGGGGCTTTTCGTGTTACCTTGGTCAAATGCTGAGGTCGAAACAGTATTTAGCATGCTCAGGAATGTGGAAACCTCCCTCAGGAATAGACTTGAAACCAATATGGTAAACGCAGTTCTCGCTGTTAGGGCCGGACTTGGACGTGTGAACAAGTTCTGTCATAAGTACATGTTACCAGAGCAGGCCTTGAAGCAAATTGGCACAATGACGGCGTACCGAGGAGATCAACAATCCAGCACGTCAGCTGAAGAAGAGGCAGTGGACGATGTGGGTGAACAGTTATTATTTTAACCAACGTAGGTTTTAAGTATCTTTAAATTTGCGCATCTTCACGTTTTCGTGCTGCAATTACTGGTCCATTAAATTTTGGGCATGCTGCGCATGATTTCGGCTTCTTCTAATATTTCGGCTGTATACTGTCCAGCCATCTATCTTTCGGTGCGTTCTGAAGATGACTGGACGTTATACAGACGAAATATTAGAAGTAGAAGCTGAATGTGTGCAACTACATGCCCGGAATTTAATGGAGCGTATTTAAATTTGCTTGTTGCTGTTCCATTAAAATGTGACGTAGTTATACAATAATATGTATTTTATGTTTTGGTAGAGTTCGGCGGATTTTTAAATGTTTGTCCGTCTCGTAAACTAGGTATGAGTATAATGTTTAAAATAAATCTTAATTTCGTCTTTTTTTTTGCAAGAAAATACGGAGATACCTGATTTCGATGGATTTTGGTGGATTTTTAAATGTTTGATCGATGCGTAAACAAAGCAATGATTGTAATGTTCTAAAATAAGTTTTAGTTTTTCTTTATTTCTGCAAGAACATATGGAGATATTTCATTTTCACGGATTTTGACGGAATTTTGGGTGTTGGTTTGACGGAAAGAATAATCACGCATTGGCGACACTGACGCAGCGATCCAGTTGCCAAATGGCGCTCGTTACGAGCGAGACAGCTGCTGTCCAGTAAAAATGAGTAGCAGTTCTCACGGCCGTCAAGTGTTGCCTTTATCTGCACACATTTCGATGAAACGAAGAAAGTTACACATGAAATTAACTTTAAACGAAAGATGACAAAGAATTTCACCGTCTCTGCATGTACACAGCTCGTGGTCTCGTGGCTAGCGTTGCTGCCTGTGGGTCACGGGGTCCTGGGTTCGATTCTCGGCCGGGTTGGGCATTGTGTCTGCCCGGGGACTGGATGTTTGTGTTATCCTCATCATTTCATCATCATCATTCGTGAATGTGACTCGATTGGATTGCGCGAAAAGCTGGACTGTGTAAAAATTGGGACTTTGTACGGGCGCTGATGACCGAGCAGTTTAGGGCCTCACAAACCAAATATCATGTATGGTCTTGTGAACATCGTTTCTTCAGTTACATTCGAATGTCTCACGAAGAACTGAAAACGTTATACAAGCACAATTAACCGAAAATCCCAAAAACTGAAAGGAACTAGAGGAAGCCCCATTGGTTCTAAGGACAGACTTACCAATTTGTTTGAGGCAAGCACATTATTTATTATGTTTATTGATTCTTCTGTCGTTGCTTGGTAGAGCGTTATTTCTGATAGAACATTATTTATCGTAGAAACCATTTACTTTATTTTATTATTTACTATAACTATATATTTTCAAAAATGGCAGCAATCATAAAACAGGGAACTATGTAAGTAAAATACAAACGGAAAAATATTGTCAACACTGTGTACAAACACGCGTGAGCTGCAGGTCAATCGTCAATCATCTACACCGAAACAAACTTTTGCCTTCTCATATATTTCGCAGGCGCTAGGAAAGTCATTGGAAGATTCCCCTGGTTCCAAAATTGCAATGTGACATCATTTAACGATATTGTATCAGCACTATACAGGGTGATTTTTTTTTTCACCGTGTACAAACTCGAGGGATTAATCGATGAGAGGATGCAGAACAAAATAGCTCTAATGAACTTACGTCCAGAAATGCATGGTTTCCATGCTACAGACAGTTTATTCAATCATACATTGTTACAGAGACTGCGATGTAATACGCGCTGTAGCTCGCATCCACAGTTATAGTATATATTTAAAATGGTTTCTACGTGTACCAACGCAGGCGTGTATGCGCCGTAGCATTGTCTGTCTCACAAGCTCACGTTGGCCAGGCTGCGTCCGAATAGTGTCAAAGGTAGCGTGAATACGCTGCTCCAGTGTCTCCACACCTGGAATGGGCTCGGCATACACGATACTTGTGAGGTGGCCCCATAACCAGAAATCACACGGGCTGAGATCCGGTGAACGAGCAGACCGTGCAACTGGACCCCCTCGTCTGATCCATCAACTAGGGAAGACACGACTGAGATGCGTCCGGACGTTAACAGCGAAGTCAGCTGGAGCACCATCATGTAGCAGCCACATAACACTTCGAATCACAAATGAAAATTCATCCAGAAGGAGAGGTAAAGTCACCCGCAAGAAACGCCAGTAGTTTCGGCCTGTTTGGCGTGTTTGGCCGTCCACGTCGGACGGAAGGCTGGTTCCAAAATGCGGACGCCATTTATCTCGGCCCACACATTTCGGCTGCATCGATGCTGATGATTCGCTGTCACCATACCATGGGGATTCTGCATACTGCCTCACAGATGACTGTTATGAAAGCTGAAGATACCACTCCGTGTAAAGGTGGCCTCATCTGTGAACAGGATGGATGACAGAAATCCCGGAAGCGCTGCTGCCTAGTGAAGAAACCAGTGACAAAACTGCTCCCGATGTGGAAAGTCTATCGCTGGGAACTCCTGCACACGGTGTAAGTGATAAGGGTAGTAACAATTGTTATGAAGAATGTTCCACATGGTCGTCTGGCTTACCCTGTACTGGCTGGCCAACTGCCTGGTACTGACACAGCGGTCGTTTTCCACAGTTTTAATCACATTTTCACCCAAGTCCGGTGTCCGAACATTTCGAATACGTCCTTGACGATTTCCTGGAGCCACTCTGTAGCAATTCTGGAAGTGTGGGGCGTCGCATTGTCCTGCTAGAATTGCCCAAGTCCGCCGGAATGCACAATGGACATGAATGGATGCAGGTGGTCAAACAGAATGCTTACGTACGTGTCACCCGTCAGAGTCGTATCTAGACCTATCATGGGTCCCAGATCACTCCAACTGCTCACGCCCCACATCATTACAGAGCCTCCATCAGCTTGAACAGTTCCCTGCTGACACGCAGAGTCCATGGATTCATGAGGCTGTCTCCATATTCTCGATACAATTTCAAACGAGACTCGTCCGACCAGGCAACATGTTTCCAATCATCAACAGTCCAATGTTGGTGTCGATGTGCCCCAGCGAGGTGTAAAGTTTTGTGTCGTGCAGTCATCAAGGGTACACGAGTGGTTGTGTCATGCTGTCAATTAGCTACATTATCTGTTTCCAAATGGATTATAAAGCAATTTGTGGTCCATTGTGGGAACTACTTACAACTCAGAGAAGGCTTTTTGCTGAGATATTAAATTGGAAGTGATTTATGCGTCTCAATTTTACTGTCATAGATGCATGGCACAAAATAAAAAGTTTGTGTGCAAAAAGTGGGCTATCTGAGTAGAAGATTCGTTTCATAAGCTTTAACCTCAGCCAAATTGTGTCACTGCTTAATTCTCGTATTTGAAAAAAAAAAAAGGTAAGGACTGGTAACTTACTAATCAGTATTAAAGTCTTAAGAAATAGTAGAATTAATAATGATCTTTAAAAAAATAATTTAGTTTCGTAACCGTAACACAATGGCATTCTTTTCTCGTCCAGTGTTCAAGTCCGGAATTTCGTGTGCAGGAGAACTGCTAGTGTTATTCGTTCAGTGCCCAATGGAGCACAACTATAGACTCGAACAGACGCTGCGGTTTATCTGACACAAATTCCAAGTCACGCTCCAGTAAGAAGATGCTGTTGCCGCAACAGCTGATTTGGAATGTGTTTTAATTATCTGCTAATTTAATTTTTCTAAATTTCTTTCTTTTCTACTGATTCCTTCATGCCATTGAATTTTTGATATATAGTTCAGCATTTACGAGGAACGCAAGAAAGGTTTTGTACAATGTTCTGTTGTGTAATATCGTAACATTGCGGCACATATTATCCTGGAAGTATTGAACAGTATATTTCATCTTGCACTACAGCGCATTTCATTTTGTACATGGGGCTGGAATACATTCTCGATCAGTCGAACAGCAGCGTTCTGTATGCTACCAAACTCCACTGTCACATTGCTACGATAACATGAATTCTCATTAATACCAGCGTACATGACTTTTGTGCTGAGAGTGTTGAAATAAACATTTTTTCCGTTTGCTAGGCCGCATAGGCAATGTTGTTCACTTGATACTGCGCAAGTCGGCAAAAGTGGAATGCGTATTACATAAGACGCCCTTTCTCAGGAAAGCTTATACCTAACACTCAATAACCGCTTAATATCCTAGCCAGTAGTCAGAAAACTGATTCACCACTTTTTGTGTGGTTCGGGTATTTCAGTGCGTTGGTGACACATTTGTTTATAGGTGTAGAATGTCCAGTGTTCAAGTCCGGAATGTAATAATCAACAGTACTATCTGTACATCAATATTCACCCATAATCACCCCCTATACACGTCCAAACCGTTTAATAAATAAATTCAGTTCAGAAAATGATGCAGTGATATTTATGTTCATAGTAATAAATATTCTCTCTCTCTCTCTCTCCCGTTGCATTCACGCCTTTTATTTTACTATAGATTTAATTATTGATCACAAAAAATCTCTGTTAGTTGTCACGTACCGAAATTATATTAATACTCGAAATTCGTTACGAGTGATGTTGAAATCAGCCGCCACTGCTAGAGAAGACATTGCAGCAATAAACGAATCCTTAAAATTTGTGTTTAGTAAACCGTTAATGTTCCATTCCAATAAAACTACAACGGAACCACAATATCAATATTTTGTGAAGCTATGTACTGATAAACGAAGTTCTAAGTTACGATATTAAATCAAAGAAACATTTGACGTGTATCCAAAATATTGCATGTCAAGCTGCTTCATTGGCACCACGCGCTGTAGGACGCTGCCAAGTGACCATGATAGATAGTGTTTTGAAACAACACGTCTGTTGTAACACTGCGTCTGCCAAAAGGAAGTGCCAAGTAGCGAATCAGTTTTTTCTTTTGTATTTGTGCTCTGATGGATGTTTGGACGTTCTAGACATAATGCGCTTAAGATTTATCCTTTTGGAATATAGTGACAGGAATGTGCTGAGAAGAGACTATGTCATCGTATTTCACGGCTTTCCTGTACGTTTTGTCGCTATTTCAGGCACTCGTAGTTCGTAAGAATCGAAATAGTAGAAGATAAGCCAGGGCACCACACAGCGTCATACCGCCTATTGGTGCCGCAAGAAGCTGGAAAATACGCTGGAAATAGGTATGATTACAGGTCGTGGATACCTTTGAATAAACCGATGTACGAATACTCATCAAATAGATAAGTAGAAAGCGTGATGGCGTGCACTTTAGCTTTCATTATCAGTTTAATCAATTTGCAAGCAGCGAATGTAACTACGTCTGAGAATAAGTAACGGCCAAAGTTTCTTCAATATGCTACACAGCATCGTGCAAGGTAGCGCGCTGCACTCGTATTTGGGAAAAACGAGGTTCAGGTAGTGAAATATTCCATGTTTTCAACAAATTATTTCAGGAGACTGCCTGGTTGGGTAACTCAACAGCCTTTTAAAAGCATTTATGGCTGACTGCGTACGTCCTCAACAATCTTTAG
Source organism: Schistocerca serialis cubense (assembly GCF_023864345.2). Classification (NCBI taxonomy): domain Eukaryota; kingdom Metazoa; phylum Arthropoda; class Insecta; order Orthoptera; family Acrididae; genus Schistocerca; species Schistocerca serialis. The sequence goes on from NC_064640.1 coordinate 1,008,766,316, forward strand.
TATCAAGGAAAAGATTATCTACTAAAGTGTTAGTAGTTCCCTATATTTTCCTCGGCAACATCGTAATGGAAAGAAAAATTTCGAAAAGCCTCTCAGCCAGCACCACACTCATAGTTATTAAAGTATCAAAGGAAATTTGTGATTGGTCTGAGAATTTGTTGGTAGGGAGAACGCCGTATATTATCTTGGATGGAGTGATGAATACAGACGAAGAAGTAATTTAAGGCGAAGCACAATGATATGCGTTAGGACATTTACTATTCATGTTGTATGTTCAAAAGTGTTCAAATGTGTGTGAAATCTTATGGGACTTAACTGCTAAGGTCATCAGTCCCTAAGCTTACACACTACGTAATCTAAATTATCCTAAGGACAAACACACACATACACACCCATGCCCGAGGGAGGACTCGAACCTCCGCCGGAACCAGCTGCACAGTCCATGACTGCAGCGCCCCTGACTGTTCGGCTAATCCCGCGCGGTATGTTGTATGTTAATGACCTGAAGACAATATTAATAGTAACATGAGACAGTTTGTAGATGAAGCAGTTATTCATACTGAAGTACTTCTTGGTAAAAGCTGCACAAGTATCCAGACAGATCTCGGTAACAAATATTTCGTGGCTCTGATCTCTATGGGACTTAACTCCTGAGGTCATCAGTCCCCTAGAACTTAGAACTACTTAAACCTAATTATCCTAAGGACATCACACGCATCAATGCCCGACGCAGGATTCGAATCTGCGACTGTAGCGGTCGCGCGGTTCAAGACTGTGGCGCCTAGAACCGCTCGGCCACACCGGCCGACACAAAGACTGGCAGTTTATATAATACTAGCTGTTATGCGTGGCTTTGCTCGCATGCGAGATGTTTTGTTTTGATGAGTGATGCTGAGTAAGAAATTTATAAATGTCTGGGTATAGAGTGGTGAAGATATGAATGTGTATGTAAGAACATATGCAGTGACGGTATGCAGATGCATAATGAAATTATGCATTACATTTTCTAATTATATTTTAAAAAATGCCTCGATTCATCGTATTCGTGCAGAAGTAGAGTTTTTAGGTGTTCCTCTGGCTCACCTACTACTGGAAGTGAGATTTTGCGACCAAAGCAACACATACCAACCATTTCTTCCTTCCATTTCAACTCATTACAATTGTTACAGTTTTGATCCATTCACCCTAAGATGATTAATCGATGATTAAAATAGTTAATTAATGGATCATAATCAAATGTAACCGCACTGAAAGCCTCCCACGTCTTACATGTAAAGAGAAGATGTTTCTTTGTTTTTCGTACAGAATGTAAATATCATTGTAGCGCCTCAGAAGCTGTAAGAGACTCGTGGTCCTCAAGAGTCCAAAATGCGACTGGCTTATCACTGTTGTAACGTGCTGTTAAGGCCGCATGAGGTTCTACATGTAAGTTAAGATTGCGTTAAATCAGACTTTCGTTTTTGAGCATATCGTAATAGTTTGAAATATGGTTCTCGAGCTTAGAGACGGATTTTGTTACTGTATCGCCACAATATTTCGCCGTAAAAACTGCCCAACTTCGCCAGGTGGTTTAGCACTTCTTTTTAAAATTTCAGAAACCGCACGCATGAGTAAGAATTGGATTGAAATGTCACGTAATAATCTACAAACACTGAGTCGCCGACCTCCGCGCAAGCGTCGTCCACATCGCACTCACGTATTCCTTGTTAGGGGGCTTTTTTTTTGCCTTCGAAACTAGCCCATTTTCTTTCTGAGGATTAAAGCTATCTCCATACTAAATATCATCAAAATCAGTTCAGCAATTTAGTCGTGAAAAGGTAACAGACAGAGTTACTTTTTCACTTATAACATTAGTAGCACCGTATGGCTACAATATCAGTAAGTCAAAGTTGGCATCAGTTAACTCATACAAACACATTGATGTAACAGTTTCTGAGAATATGAAAAAGATCACATAGGCTCAGTCGTAAGTAAAGCAGATGACAAACGTCGGTTCTTTGGAACAATATTGGCAAAATGCAGTCTCCCTACAAGGGAGATTGCTTACAAAACAGTAATGCGACGCATCCTAGAATATTACTCAAGTATGTGTGACTCATATCACATAAGACGAACACAGACGTTAACGTATACAATATGAGCACGAGAAAAGGTCATAGGTTTTTGACCCGCGGGAAAACGTCACGGAAATGCTGAAAAATCCGGGTGGTCGATGCTTCAAGATCGACGCCAACCACCCCACGAAACCCAACTTACACAGTTGTGTCAGCAATCTATAAATGTATTACATGTCCCTACATAATGTACCCGGAGGGTACCGCGAAGACTAGGTTAGAATAATTACAGAGCATACAGACGCGTTTAAGTAGATATTATTCGTGCTCTATATGCGAATGACCGGGAGGGAACACTAATATGTGCTACAATGGGAAAGACCCTCCGCCGTGTACTTAACTGCGATTTCTCGAGTAGGTGTCCAGATGTATATGTAACAGACGAGTTGTTCTAGCCGTATATTCTCTGTAGAGTACCTTAAACAGTCAATATTTTGTTCATTATATAGTATTATGCTAGAGTCTTTCTTGTAGGTGTAAGTGACATAGTTTCAAGTTTATGCAGATAGTTCTGAAGCTGTCACTAAAAATTTAAATCCGGTATGTTCATACCCTGTTGCATGTCACTCTAGTTACGGTTCTGTAGCTATTTTCGAAAGACCAGTCTGTCTGAATACAAAACTACCTTTGACGTAACTAGCAGTTGCACTGATTGGCAACTAATACTTGGAGATGAAATTGGATATCATGTATACCACAGAGTGAGTCTCTCTTTCTCTTCTCTTTGAAGATCACGTTTCATTCAATAATGTCTTTCTGTTTCAAATTTTGCTAAAATTGCAAGTCTGACATCAATTCACTTGTGGCAGAGGCACCATCTAAAATCTACATTTATTCCTTAGTAAAACGGTAAGAAACGCAAATCAGCACACTCTTCTTCCCATTAACGGATTATGTACAACATTGAAGTGTAAATGAGGGTACTCATTTTTACTCAGTATAAATAGTCATGAAATACCTCCCAATAACAGTGGGACAAAGTGGGAGCTGCTCCACATTGCATTGTTGCCAAATTTATTCAAGATGGCGGCCATAGATGTTGCAACATCGCAGTGCTGTCATGTTGAGAAATTCAAATTTTGGCGGGAAAATAGGTCAGTTGGGATACTTCCACTAACCTAACGTCTTCCCTACCCCCTCCCCTCCCCTCCTTACCCTCCCACAACTGGAAATTCGCGAAAAAAATTCAGTCTGTGCCGGGCTGCCAGATAGGATAGACGTTAGTCTTTATTTTGTATGCATAGTCCCCTCACCTCCCTCCCCCATATGGAAATTGGCCGGAAAAGAACACAGTCTGTGCTGGTCTGCTGGACAGGATGGATGTAAGTATTTTGTGTGCATTGTTTATTTAAATAATTTGAGTTGTCATAGACAGTAGCTCCACCTAAGTGTGTTCACAACACTGCCACCAGAGGGCACTGTTGGCGGCCCTCCCCCTCTCACCTCCTGTGGCGTAATCCAAGATGGCGGTCTAGGGAAAATGGCAGGAAAAGACTTAATCTGTGTCTAGCTGCTGGACTGGCAGGACAGACATAATTGTTTACTGCGTTCAATGGATGAGATGTCTGTGCTGAGAAGGAGGAGTTTAATGGCTTTATTAGCTAAAATCATGCATCTGAGGATTGTGTGGAGAGCAATGATATTTGGTGAAGACGAGTACACTTCACCAAATAATAAAGATGCCGCATGATGGGGCTAAGTTACTCTTCACAACTCGTGCTGGTAAATGCGTGTGCTCTAACTGTGAATTATTCGGTAACAGTCCAGTCAGTCTTCCGAAGCACAAGAGGGGAGACGTTCACTCTGGTGTGTGCGCTCTGCTGGAAGAAAGAGCATGGGCCAGGCTCAGGCACGCTACGTTGCAGCCGCAGGAGTGGATCTCGTATTTCCTATCACGTTGGAAATATCCACGGCCTTCCTCCTCCCCATGCCTGGCGCATGGATACATTTTGTCACTGAACATGAACTGCTTCGGGAGCTATTACATGTGGTGCCTAAGCAACGTGCGGAATATTGTCACATATATAACTTGAAGATGTCACAGTAACTAAATGTACCACTGTACAAAGAGATCGATTGAGAGCTTTGCAGATGACGCGAGAATATTTAAGTGATTACATATTTTATTCCGTGGAATACCACCTCCACCAAATCTGGACACTAACTCTAAAAAAGGATCGCAGCACATTTGTGAAACTATGCCAGCGATAATTTGCGGGCTTATATGAGAAATAACCTTATCTTTGATCACAAACTGCTTCAAGAGTTACTAAATCCCATTGAATACGTCAAAATAAACTTTCAAAAATATCACTGTACGGTAGTTTGCTTCAATTTTGCAGTGTATACCACCACACTTGAATACAGATTGTAAAAATATTGCGCCACACTTGAGGAACCTCTCAGTCTTCCTCCACTACTCTGGAATATTTGCATGCATAGTCAAATTAGGTAAAGTGTTTAACCCTCAATACATTTGCAAATGTTGCTTTAAACAATTTGTTTCAAATACATTGGTATGGAAGACACTGCACTGTCTTCCCAGGTGCACGTGGAATGGAAATACATTAGGGTAAAATAGACTCTAAAAAAGAAATACATCGCTAAAATGGATGACCGCAAATACACCGTGTCGAAACTTTGAAGACGACACTGCATCACGTAAAAAAAATGTTAAATACACTCCTGGAAATTGAAATAAGAACACCGTGAATTCATTGTCCCAGGAAGGGGAAACTTTATTGACACATTCCTGGGGTCAGATACATCACATGATCACACTGACAGAACCACAGGCACATAGACACAGGCAACAGAGCATGCACAATGTCGGCACTAGTACAGTGTATATCCACCTTTCGCAGCAATGCAGGCTGCTATTCTCCCATGGAGACGATCGTAGAGATGCTGGATGTAGTCCTGTGGAACGGCTTGCCATGACATTTCCACCTGGCGCCTCAGCTGGACCAGCGTTCGTGCTGGACGTGCAGACCGCGTGAGACGACGCTTCATCCAGTCCCAAACATGCTCAATGGGGGACAGATCCGGAGATCTTGCTGGCCAGGGTAGTTGACTTACACCTTCTAGAGCACGTTGGGTGGCACGGGATACATGCGGACGTGCATTGTCCTGTTGGAACAGCAAGCTCCCTTGCCGGTCTAGGAATGGTAGAACGATGGGTTCGATGACGGTTTGGATGTACCGTGCACTATTCAGTGTCCCCTCGACGATCACCAGTGGTGTACGGCCAGTGTAGGAGATCGCTCCCCACACCATGATGCCGGGTGTTGGCCCTGTGTGCCTCGGTCGTATGCAGTCCTGATTGTGGCGCTCACCTGCACGGCGCCAAACACGCATACGACCATCATTGGCACCAAGGCAGAAGCGACTCTCATCGCTGAAGACGACACGTCTCCATTCGTCCCTCCATTCACGCCTGTCGCGACACCACTGGAGGCGGGCTGCACGATGTTGGGGCGTGAGCGGAAGACGGCCTAACGGTGTGCGGGACCGTAGCCCAGCTTCATGGAGACGGTTGCGAATGGTCCTCGCCGATACCCCAGGAGCAACAGTGTCCCTAATTTGCTGGGAAGTGGCGGTGCGGTCCCCTACGGCACTGCGTAGGATCCTACGGTCTTGGCGTGCATCCGTGCGTCGCTGCGGTCCGGTCCCAGGTCGACGGGCACGTGCACCTTCCGCCGACCACTGGCGACAACATCGATGTACTGTGGAGACCTCACGCCCCACGTGTTGAGCAATTCGGCGGTACGTCCACCCGGCCTCCCGCATGCCCACTATACGCCCTCGCTCAAAGTCCGTCAAGTGCACATACGGTTCACGTCCACGCTGTCGCGGCATGCTACCAGTGTTAAAGACTGCGATGGAGCTCCGTATGCCACGGCAAACTGGCTGACACTGACGGCGGCGGTGCACAAATGCTGCGCAGCTAGCGCCATTCGACGGCCAACATCGCGGTTCCTGGTGTGTCCGCTGTGCCGTGCGTGTGATCATTGCTTGTACAGCCCTCTCGCAGTGTCCGGAGCAAGTATGGTGGGTCTGACACACCGGTGTCAATGTGTTCTTTTTTCCATTTCCAGGAGTGTATATGATCACGGTAGTTTGCTACGCGAGGCACGGTCGTTACTGGGGACACGCAAGGTGGCAGCATGTTCGTCAGCGGCCGCACCTCGCCACAGAGTGAAGTGCATATCGGAAGTGGGGTTTTTCCGGCTGAATCCGCGAGTGTGCGAAAACCGAAGCCGGCCAGACCAGCACCAACTTCTTGTCCTGCGTGCTGCACTCCTATTGGCTCCCTGAGTAATATATCGGATGGAGGGAGTAGAGGTTATATTAACCCTCGTCGTGGTGCAATCGCTCTAATTCTGCCTATATCAGTTCACCTGTGTGGTTGGTTGTGTGCTCATCAGCATTCCCAGTCTTCCTTTTTACGCTTGTGTGCGCTACTCGTATACATTACAACTTGAAACGTTCAGCCAGCGTCAGCAGTAGTAGCAGCAAACGTCTTCACCAGGACAATATACCATGTAAGTTAGTTGTTCTCATCATTCAATGTCCCTTTGTAAGTTCCGTGATTTTAGTACCATCACAGCACTTGTTTAGGTCGTAGTCGGTAACATCAACACTACTGAGCTTTTGAAACTCGTTGGTGTAATTTTAGGGTGTGACGAATTTTTATTCTGTAACTGCTATTACAGCCTTTCTTTTCTTATTGTGATTGTAGCCTACGTCCAGTATTAACTGAGTCAGCGCAACAAGAGCGTAAGTGCATATATTTTTTATTATTTTTTTAAAGTATGTCGCTGTTAGAGAAGAACTTTTTTTTGCTCACGTAATGTATTCTGGCGCTAATGATGAGGTCTGGGAAATGTATACACATTTATATTTCGTAACATGATGCATTCAGTTGTTTGAGACATATTCTTTGCTTTTCTAGGTGTTTCAGTGGATGAGGAAGGAGACATAAGGGCATATGTCGAGGTCGAGAGCCAGAAAGTCGTGTAAGTAGAAGAGTACGATTTTCAGATTCAGTGTGTGTCATATATAAGTAACTTCAGTGAACTAGAGAATACGATTTTCTGTCTATATTTCAGTGAGTTAACTAAAATGATTTTTCAGTACGATTTTCTTTGTGTATGTCTCTAACACTTTCAAGAAATAATTACGTTCTATGTCTTATTCTTCTAGGTAGCGTCAGTAAGCAAGATAAATGGCACCAAGGCGAGGGGGAAATACCAGAGTGGGTACATGAGATGGCGGCTGCTGCAAAGGAAGCTGAAAGGCAGCGTCATCTTGCCCTTTCAGTGAAGGATGAGGAAATACTGGAAAACCCAATTGAACTGCTCGATCCTTGGACCCAGAGTGGAAAGGGTGATTATGATGCAACCATCGTCATTACAGCATATAATTATTATTATTCTGAAATACTGTTATTTGCTTACTGCATATAATTTTCTTTCAATCTTGAATATTGTACTTAATTTTTTGTATGTTACAGAGGCCCACAGCCGTCACCAGCACCACAACAGCTGGCTGTGGCGCGAATGCCTAGAGCGGTGGTTGCGAGGGCAGAAATGAGACACGCGCCCGAGCGGCATGCGCGGCCATGCAGAGCACCACTGGCGGCTGCACGAGAGGCGGCAGCAGCAGCTGCGTCCGCTGCAGCGCCTGCCTCCGTACTCTCTGGTGCCCATAGGCGATTCAGTCGGAAGAAGAAGAAGAACAGTAACGATCTCCCACCTCCCAGCCTGGCGCTGGTGAAGGCCCTGGTTTGCAGCAGCAGCAGCATCGCCGGACACTGTCGCTGCGACCAGGGTATTCCCACTGGCCCTCACTGCCGCCACCTCAATCTACTCTGGCTCTGACTGGTCGCCTCGCCGGCAACGGAAGGTATGTATGCCTCGGCGAATATCCCTGTGCACCTCGCCAGCCGGTGTGGCCGAGCGGTTCTAGGCGCTTCAGTCCGGAACCGCGCTACCGCTACGGTCGCAGGTTCGAATCCTGCCTCGGGCATGGATGTGTGTGATGTCCTTGTGTTAGTTAGGTTTAAGTAGTTCTAAGTTCTAGGGGACTGATGACCTCAGAAGTTAAGTCGCATAGTGCTCAGAGCCATTTGAACCATTTGAACCTGTGCACCTCGCCGACTTCATCGTCGACAGGATGGACATCATCATCCTGCAGTAGTAGTAATAGTAGGAGTAATGATAGTGATAGAGATGATCTGTGGCTAGCGACACTTCTCTCTCCCGTACGGACATCAGGTCAGGGACACCATATCGTAGTTAGAATACTCAGTTATTGCAGACGCCTTTGAGGAGCGAATCTCGTTCACAAGGATTGAGAATCTGGCAGGGGGGTATCGTGACACTGTCGTGTTTCTAGGACACGGAGCACATCAGTCGCCGAGTGGTTTCGTAAATCCACCTTGAGAGCTATACTGTCCCAGTTTTCCGAGATGGAAGTGAGAGGATCAGCTAAAGCACGCAGCCGAATGCTACACCTGGCCAGCCATACACATTTCTATGATCCGGTAAATGGAGGTTCCAGCTGCATCACGTTCCCTAAGGATATAGCTAATAAGCATTCATGAATTAATGTCGAAAATAGAAAGGATCAGGTTTGTTTTGCATGGTCAATCCTGACTTGCGATTACAGACATCATCCTGAGTATCGTGGTAGGTGATAATATTCGTGGGTGTTATAACGTTGATGGTATCAAGTTCCCCATCAAGATGTAGGACATACCTAAATTTGAGGTCCAGAATACTGGAATATCAGCTCATGACCTGGAGAGGAAAAGCAAGTCAGTTGAGCAGGGCAATTAAATTTTTGTCAGCTCCCTCCATTTCTCAAAATTTGCCAGTAACCATAAGATGCATGTAAACATACTGCTCTTCTCTGAAGGTGATATTTATCACTTTGTTTGGATCAAAGACATGCCCCCCCCTTCTCGCCTCCCTGATAAATAAGCACAAGAGCAATTGTTTTACCTCAGACAAGTTATTAGCGGCACATTTAGTATATTGCGCTTCCAAGGACCCAATATATGTTGTTATGCCTACTGAGGAAGACAAATTCATAAAGTTTAAAAACGCTCAGCACCAGGATCGATACCCGCATGTAGTGTACGCCCACCTCGAATGCGTCCTCGCCCCTCTGACCCGCTGTGAGGTGACCCCACGACCTCACATGCCAACTTTACAGAAAAACATGTACCATGTGCTGCTGCGTACCAAACTGCATCGTCTTATGATTCAAGCCTTAACCTCTACGAGTCTTATGTCAGGGATAATCCTGCGTTTTGGCCGCTCACTGAGCTCGAATAACTTTCGTGGGGGGTTGATAAACTATACAGCGACAATGTTCCGATCACCAAATCGAAGGAGAATGAAGATTTTTACAATAACGCGATTGGCTATCATATTTGTGGGCCACGATTAGATAGAAAAGCGAAAACCCTTGATAGGGACCAATGCCCTCTTACGGGGAAGTTCTGTGGCGCATCTCACAATACGTGCAATTTGAAGTACTGGTTACCAAGATATATACCCGTTTTCTTCCATAATTTAAGTGGGTGTGACTCTCCCTTTCTAGTTGAGCAGTTGGCTGATTTCAGCTTTGTGACAGATCAGGTCAGTGCCCTACCTCAAAGCGTCGAGAAATACATTTCATTATCCAAACGAATGACGCCGAGAATTACGTTTTCCTACCTTGACACATTACGTTTTATGCAGGCGCCACTCCAGAAGCTCGTTCAAACTCTATCTCGGGAGGATATGCCTATCACTTTAGCTGCATTTCCCGGCGAGGAAAAGTTTCAACTTGTGACTAGGAAGGGGTATTTCCAATATTACACTCCTGGAAATTGAAACAAGAACACCGTGAATTCATTGTCCCAGGAAGGGGAAACTTTATTGACACATTCCTGGGGTCAGATACATCACATGATCACACTGACAGAACCACAGGCACATAGACACAGGCAACAGAGCATGCACAATGTCGGCACTAGTACAGTGTATATCCACCTTTCGCAGCAATGCAGGCTGCTATTCTCCCATGGAGACGATCGTAGAGATGCTGGATGTAGTCCTGTGGAACGGCTTGACATGCCATTTCCACCTGGCGCCTCAGTTGGACCAGCGTTCGTGCTGGACGTGCAGACCGCGTGAGACGACGCTTCATCCAGTCCCAAACATGCTCAATGGGGGACAGATCCGGAGATCTTGCTGGCCAGGGTAGTTGACTTACACCTTCTAGAGCACGTTGGGTGGCACGGGATACATGCGGACGTGCATTGTCCTGTTGGAACAGCAAGTTCCCTTGCCGGTCTAGGAATGGTAGAACGATGGGTTCGATGACGGTTTGGCTGTACCGTGCACCATTCAGTGTCCCCTCGACGATCACCAGTGGTGTACGGCCAGTGTAGGAGATCGCTCCCCACACCATGATGCCGGGTGTTGGCCCTGTGTGCCTCGGTCGTATGCAGTCCTGATTGTGGCGCTCACCTGCACGGCGCCAAACACGCATACGACCATCATTGGCACCAAGGCTGAAGCGACTCTCATCGCTGAAGACGACACGTCTCCATTCGTCCCTCCATTCACGCCTGTCGCGACACCACTGGAGACGGGCTGCACGATGTTGGGGCGTGAGCGGAAGATGGCCTAACGGTGTGCGGGACCGTAGCCCAGCTTCATGGAGACGGTTGCGAATGGTCCTCGCCGATACCTCAGGAGCAACAGTGTCCCTAATTTGCTGGGAAGTGGCGGTGCGGTCCCCTACGGCACTGCGTAGGATCCTACGGTCTTGGCGTGCATCCGTGCGTCGCTGCGGTCCGGTCCCAGGTCGACGGGCACGTGCACCTTCCGCCGACCACTGGCGACAACATCGATGTACTGTGGAGACCTCACGCCCCACGTGTTGAGCAATTCGGCGGTACGTCCACCCGGCCTCCCGCATGCCCACTATACGCCCTCGCTCAAAGTCCGTCAACTGCACATACGGTTCACGTCCACGCTGTCGCGGCATGCTACCAGTGTTAAAGACTGCGATGGAGCTCCGTATGCCACGGCAAACTGGCTGACACTGACGGTGGCGGTGCACAAATGCTGCGCAGCTAGCGCCATTCGACGGCCAACACCGCGGTTCCTGGTGTGTCCGCTGTGCCGTGCGTGTGATCATTGCTTGTACAGCCCTCTCGCAGTGTCCGGAGCAAGTATGGTGGGTCTGACACACCGGTGTCAATGTGTTCTTTTTTCCATTTCCAGGAGTGTAGTATGTGGATAGTATGGCCAAACTGAACGAAATCAGGCTACCTGACGTAACTGCATTCTTCAGCAACCTTACAGGCGATGCCATAACAAATGCAGAGTATGAACAAGCTGTGAATGTCTGGTGGGAATTCGACTAGGAGAGGGAATTCAATTAGGAGAGTACGCACGGCTTTACATAGACACAGAGGTGCACTTTCTTGTGAAGTTTTCGAGAAATTCCGGAGTTTATGGATGACCAGATATTCTCTGGATCCCGAGTTTAATTACAAGGCACCTGGGTTGTCGTGGGACACAAATCTCAAAAACGAAGTGCAGCATCGACTTATTGACCAATGTTGACATGCTTTTCTTTGAGCAAGGGATCCGTAGGGGACTTTGCCAATGTGTCCATAGGCATGTGAAGGTAAATAACCTATGGATGGGTGACAGGTTCAGTGCACTGATTCGAGTTACATGGGCACTCCATGCAGCAATCACTGCCAGTGGTGAGTTTCAATGGGTGCCCGAATAATTCAATTTTCGGCAAAATAGTGGAGAATTTGAGGGAACGATATGAAATTTTTATTAGAACCGAAGTGGATGGGCGTTATGGCGTAAGAAAATGCGTTGTCAGACCAAATTTTAAGCGGGTCACCATATTCAGTAAGACCTTTGTTGCTTTGGAGATGGTGAAGGCTGCAGTAGAATTTAGGAAACCTATTTATGTACGGATGTGCACACTAGATCTATCCATCCTCCACATGTACTGATTGCATTATGAGTTTCTGAAAACTCATTTCACAGATCTAAAATTATTTTATTAAGATACAGATAGCTTAATCTATTGGGTTAAGAACTGTGATCCATATGAAGTAATGAGGTACCACGGTAATGAATTCGACAAGTCCTCATACACGGCCTATAATCCTTACGTTATTGTGCCACAGAACAAGAAGGTTATCGGTTTTATGAAGGACGAGACGAACGGATTGTCGATTGTGGCGTTTGTAGATCTACGATAAAAAATGTATGCATATCACACATGGAAAGGTGCCACCCAGGGGCGGACTAAGGATGTGTGTTGTAGGCATCGAGAGGCCTCTCCATCAATGACCATTTGCAGTGCCTGTACAGTGGTATTCATAGTGCTGCACCGCAGCCGCCATGTATGGTTTGGTAATCTAGTATTCGATTAATAGGACAGGAGGTGTACACTGTGCTGCAGTTTAAAATCGGCCTGTCGCCTCATGACGGTAAAAGGGTCATATGTGATGACGGACTGAAACTTTCCTATACTCACAGTATTCACTTGTAGCGAGAAAGGGGGTGGAGGACTCTGAGAGTGAGAGAATGAGTGAGTGAGTGTGTGTGTGTGTGTGTGTGTGTGTGTGTGTGTGTGTGTGTGTGTGTGTGTGTTTGCAGAGTAGTAGTATGACCCTTTTATCATAGTGTAAGTAATTTTGTGTGTGTGTGTGTGTGTGTGTGTGTGTGTGTGTGTAGTAAATATCTATGTGTACTATATACATGTGTATATACAAACACACGATGTGTGGAAAAAAAGATAAAAAACAAGGGAAAAATGTACACTACCGTTTGTATGGAAATTGCAACACCAAGAAGGAAATGCATGAATTCAATTAATTTAATACCACAGGCTAGGTATATGACAAATGACAAATGATTACCTTTTCAAATCTGTACATGTCCTTTGAGCCCTACTATTCAGTATGTCATGTGGCCACTATGCGTTGCAATTAGAGCTACTATATGCTGTGGCATTCAATCAATAAGGTTTTGAATACGTTCTTGAGGGATTTCCCTCCACGCAGTTTGTATCTGAGCCCACAAGTTCGTGACACCAGCTACTGGAGGACCATGACGCACTAGGTGCCGACCAACCATATCCCAGACATGTTCGATGTGTGACATGTCTGGCGAATGGGCAGGCCAGGGAAGCAATGGTGCCCGTCGGTCTTCGAAGAAGGCCTGTACATTCCTTGCAATATGTGGCCGGGCATTGTCCTGTTGAAATGTGGCCCATGGAGATGCCTGAAGCAGGGGGAGTACCTCAGGCTCCACAATCTCCATTAGGTACCGGTTGCTGTTCGAAGTGCCCGCAATATGTTCATGTCGAGATCGGCTCTTGTAACCAATGGCGCCCCAAACCATCACACATGGTATTTGTCCGCCATGCCGCTCCACAATGCAGCCCCCCAGGTTGCACTCACCACAGTACTGCTGGACACATATGCGGCCATCACTGTAGGGCACATTGACGCAGGGCTCATCCAAAAAGATTACATGTTGCCACTTAGCACCTTAGTGACGGTACTCACATGCCCATTACAGTCGGAGGAGCTTGTGGTTCGCCGCGCGGGATTAGCCGAGTGGTCTCAGGCGTTGCAGTCATGGTCTGTGTGACGGGTACCAGCGGAGGTTCGAGTCCTCCCTCGGTGTTTGTCCTTAGGATAATTTAGGTTAAGTAGTGTGTAAGCTTAGGGACTGATGACCTTAGCAGTTAAGTCCCATAAGATTTCACACATATTTGAACATTTTTTTAAGCTTGTGGTTCTGGACGATGGAAGCCGACATAATAGGATGCGTACAACCAGTCCAACCTGCAGCAGACAGCGAAAAACCTACAATGCAAACGAGTGCACACCTGTTGCAGAGCTCCAGCGCCGAGCCAATGCTGTGGATGACGCTGTACTGTCCATAATGGCCATATGGGAAAGATGACTGTCATCCCGTGCTGTGGTCATGTTCCGTGGTCCAGTTCCCACTCATAGCTGTGTACGACCTTCCTCTATCCACTGCTTCCACACAGGCATCACTGTCATAGCAGCATGCCCTGTTCGAGCTGAAATGTCACAATATGACAACCCCGTTTCCCAGAGACCAATTATTCTGCTCCTTTCGAGCTCTTTCACATGCGGATACGGCTCCCTATGACATCGATGAGGCATACTGGCACTCACTGTATTGTTTCCACCTTGTGTGACAGCCCTGCACCGACTACACTAGGCGCAATGCGGACCCTGTTGGACCGACACGAGAGGGCTCTGCTCGGCCTACGTGTACCCCATCTCGCTGCAAAACGTATCACGTATTGCTTGCACACACGTTGCCACTTCCACCAAGTGTGCTGCTATTCAGGTAATTCCTTCTCGGTGTTGCACTTTTCACAAACGGTGGTGTATATGCACACCATGTGTGTAAAGAAAGTTAAAAAGCATAAACAAAAATATTTATATTTATTAAACCATAACAGAAACAAATATTTGTATATTTATTTATTCATAGGCAACGTATGTGTACCCTGCAAATATATATGTACACACTATGTGTGACTTGAAAATGGAATAGTTTTTAAGATTTCACTTGCCTCTACCCGTCCAAGTATGATTACAGAATTATTACTATTGTAAAAACCTTTGCTATTGGGGCTGTTGAAATTATATTCTACGTGAACACAGTCCATCAGAATTATTGAAAGACCTATGCTACTGGGACTGTGGAGTTTAGTTGTAGTACTAAAAAAAAAAGTATCTCCGCATTAGTTTTTATCTTAGATCGACATATATCTCAAAAATTGTAAATATTCTCATCCAGTACTACTGAGAAAAAAAGTAATACAAAAATCTTAACCAGTGTAGTAGTATGTAAGTTAAAAGTATCTCTGCATTGGTGTACCAGAGTCAAATTGTACCTCAAGAACTATATTGTACCTGAAGAAGCGAATTGTAATCTCAAGAACTGTATTGTATTTGTGTGAACTGAATAAACTAAAAAAATAAACATTCGATACGTGAACCATGAGTGACCCTGCAGACGTCAATACGGTAATCGATTTCTTGCCGGTGTCGTCGACTGTAGCAGTCGCTTCCTGTATTCTCTCCCAGAGCTCTGCTACATCACGTGGTAGAGACGGTACATACACCAGATCTTTAATGTGTCCCCACAGAAAAGAGTCACACGAAATGAGATCTGGTGATTGGGCAGGCCATTTTATGAAATAGCTGTCCCCTTCTGTAGCACAGCCATTCCATGGATGCAGTAGCTCCATGTTTGCGACTTAGCGCTGACTATCGGCATATTACCAATCAACACTGTGGCGGTATTCACGAAAAAAAATTTTCAGGGTTTCTCTTCAACATGACGTATGTATAATATCTGTACAATGATTTTGTTTCTTCTGCAATAAATATTTGAAAGTGTTCCCTGACTTTATGTACACAATGTATGGAAATGAAGTCCCATGCTGCTTGACAGAGCGTAGGGGAACAATACAGCAGACTCGCACTGCTGTACTAGGCAAGGTCCTAATGGAGGTGGTTTGCCATTGCCTTCCTCCGACCGTAATGGGGATGAATGATGATAGATATATACACTCCTGGAAATGGAAAAAAGAACACATTGACACCGGTGTGTCAGACCCACCATACTTGCTCCGGACACTGCGAGAGGGCTGTACAAGCAATGATCACACGCACGGCACAGCGGACACACCAGGAACCGCGGTGTTGGCCGTCGAATGGCGCTAGCTGCGCAGCATTTGTGCACCGCCGCCGTCAGTGTCAGCCAGTTTGCCGTGGCATACAGAGCTCCATCGCAGTCTTTAACACTGGTAGCATGCCGCGACAGCGTGGACGTGAACCGTATGTGCAGTTGACGGACTTTGAGCGAGGGCGTATAGTGGGCATGCGGGAGGCCGGGTGGACGTACCGCCGAATTGCTCAACACGTGGGACGTGAGGTCTCCACAGTACATCGATGTTGTCGCCAGTGGTCGGCGGAAGGTGCACGTGCCCGTCGACCTGGGAACGGACCGCAGCGACGCACGGATGCACGCCAAGACCGTAGGATCCTACGCAGTGCCGTAGGGGACCGCACCGCCACTTCCCAGCAAATTAGGGACACTGTTGCTCCTGGGGTATCGGCGAGGACCATTCGCAACCGTCTCCATGAAGCTGGCCTACGGTCCCGCACACCGTTAGGCCGTGTTCCGCTCACACCCCAACATCGTGCAGCCCGCCTCCAGTGGTGTCGCGACAGGCGTGAATGGAGGGACGAATGGAGACGTGTCGTCTTCAGCGATGAGAGTCGCTTCTGCCTTGGTGCCAATGATGGTCGTATGCGTGTTTGGCGCCGTGCAGGTGAGCGCCACAATCAGGACTGCATACGACCGAGGCACACAGGGCCAACACTCGGCATCATGGTGTGGGGAGCGATCTCCTACACTGGCCGTACACCACTGGTGATCGTCGAGGGGACACTGAATAGTGCACGGTACATCCAAACCGTCATCGAACCTATCGTTCTACCATTCGTAGACCGGCAAGGGAACTTGCTGTTCCAACAGGACAATGCACGTCCGCATGTATCCCGTGCCACCCAACGTGCTCTAGAAGGTGTAAGTCAACTACCCTGGCCAGCAAGATCTCCGGATCTGTCCCCCATTGAGCATGTTTGGGACTGGATGAAGCGTCGTCTCACGCGGTCTGCACGTCCAGCACGAACGCTGGTCCAACTGAGGCGCCAGGTGGAAATGGCATGGCATGCCGTTCCACAGGACTACATCCAGCATCTCTACGATCGTCTCCATGGGAGAATAGCAACCTGCATTGCTGCGAAAGGTGGATATACACTGTACTAGTGCCGACATTGTGCATGCTCTGTTGCCTGTGTCTATGTGCCTGTGGTTCTGTCAGTGTGATCATGTGATGTATCTGATCCCAGGAATGTGTCAATAAAGTTTCCCCTTCCTGGGACAATGAATTCACGGTGTTCTTATTTCAATTTCCAGGAGTGTATATATATAGTGTGTGTGTAAAGTCACAAATGACAGTTTTTCTGAAGATGAGGGCTATTAAGGAGGTGAAGTTTAAGACCGAGAATAACAAAATATATAGAATGGTTTCATGGAATTATGCCTATCGTGTAGCATGAATTGGGTTATGGGGACAGGAGGCACATGACTGCAACCACTTTCAAAGACATATACCAAACATATCTAAAATTATATCTCCTGTGCTTGAAGAAGACCACAGACATAGTATCTGGACGAAACTGCATATGGTCATAGTGGGAAGAGAGAGATTATACACATATCATGAGGTAAAAATTCATTTATTTCTCATCCAACTTAAAAGTAATTTTACTTTTTCAAAAGCAGACACAGCAACACTGTTTTGACACATCTTCTTCTTCCTTAGTCGATGGAGAGCAGGACACCCATAGAATTCCAGGTCTTGAATAGCAGCAAACTTGAAGGTTCGACGCATCCGTAAGATCTTCTCCTTTAAAAAATGGTTCAAATGGTTCTGAGCACTATGTGATTTAACATCTGAGGTCATGAGTCTCCTAGAACTTAGAACTACTTAAACCTAACTAACCTAAGGACATCACACACATCCGTGCCCGAGGCAGGATTCGAACCTGCGACCGTAGCGGTCCCGCGGTTCCAGACTGAAGCACCTAGAACTGCTCGGCCACACCGGCTGGCTCTTCTTGTTTCCCTTCACGTAGATGATGGTATCTCTGTGTGTCGAATAATATAAGTGACGTCACCATATCTTTATAGGGTATGCCAGGATCATCCCACTGAATTCTATGGTAGAAATATTTTAACCACTTTGCGCTCTCCCATGTTTTAGCACACTTCACATCCTTGAAAGACCTCGGTCATGCAATGTTTGCTGAGAATGTCTCTATTATTCCAGCATCTTCTGTGTATGCTACAAATGCAACATCTTTAAATATGAACTGTCTATGCTCATCATAATGGAAACCCTGAGAGTCTGCAATGATGTTCCCACTCTGCTCTAGGTTGCCACAGCACCGGTTCATTTATACAGCACAACACCGGTGAGTGGGCCGTAGTTAATCACACGGCATGTTGGACTAGAGCATACGCTACAGTGGGTTCCAGGAAATTTGCTAAAGATTCAAATTCTACTCGTACATCTGAATTCTATAGGTCCAGATTTAACTATCTCATTGTGTTTCGAGAAGTCTATTATGATGATCGATGACAGCTACTTGAATTTCCGTGGACTGAGTAGACACCCTCCTCCTTCTTCTTCAGCACTTCCACAGTAAGCACGAAACCTCACATATATGTCATATGCTAGACTGTATACGATGGATATGTACCAGAATTCAGAACTTTTAAAAGCTTCAAACGCTCCTCATCTGATACACTGATGTGAGGCATTTTCCATATTATCTTGCTGATTGTGATCATATTCTCCTCTGGAGCTCCTTGAATGCGTGAGTTATTATTCATTCCACTCTGTACCAGAGTGAGTTCCAGTCCAGCATTCATAATAATCTGCTTCATGTCCTCAAAGTAGCCCATAAGCACTTTTAGAGGTATGCATGCAGTAAATCGTCTGTACTCTCCAACTACTCTATCCACCGTATCGTCTATGATCCATCCCGCATTTTCTAAACCATTCAAATACGTGGGCGATGAAGAGGTGAATGTTTTAAGGTTTGATGTTACGCCGACACTGCGTGTACAATAGATCTGAGATCCATTGAGTTCACAGTGTATATCTTGAAACAAGAATGCTTAAGCGTTACGACTAACCTTGGATCCCACTGTAGCTCTGCCTTCGGTTTTCTTGAATGACCCCTCCAAATTTATGAAACTTCTGGATGGAAGGTCGGAGCGTCTTGGTGCTGGATGAGATTGCTAATTTCATTATTCTTGTTAAACGTGGTTGAAGCATAAGATTTATGCGAGAAGTATTCCTGACGTACAATTTACTCATGATACTCTACTGGACTGGTTACGTAGAGTGAGGACGACATTGCCAGGTTTCAAGCCAACTGATCTAAGAAACTCGTAGTTATCACGTGTTATCAATTTGCGCGAAGTGATGTGCTGTGGATTGCGTGCACTGGTTTTATACTGAGCGCCCATCCTGCCTTAGGTGTAATCGTACAATGATTTCCTCACCACGAAAGTCAAGAAGTTGATTTTTCTGGTCCACAATACGCAGCTGCAAATATTCCAATGTCTGAACTATACCAATGTCTGAACTGTCACTGGAAGATATATTGCGTTGGTGGGAGTCTCAACAATCTTATATCCTGTTGCAACTGAGGGGAAGAATCCGTAAACAGTATGAATCACACTGTCGTTGTGACAAGAGTTCGTTGCAACGTTACACTCTTCTCAGATTTTACTGACGTGCAGTATGTCCACAGTCTGATCTGACTTGTAAAATTTACTAAGATCCTTCTTCAAATCCTGTCGTTTTGTGAAACCCAGTAGGCGCCCTATTGAAACTTTCTGGTCAAAGTCAATCGTTGCATCACAGCCCAGTCCTTATTTCAGACTTAAGTTTATTTATGTTTGCACGTAGCTCAATACAGTTAACAGACTCTTTCAAGACTTGGTTTAAATCGTCGATATCGTATGCACCAGGTTCTATTTCCACAATGTCTTTTTCACCGTTAATATCCTGATGCAGTTTGTTGTTTGCTTCGGTGATATTTGGGATGCTGTTGTACGTCTCTAGTGCAGTCAATGCAATACTCCATTGACCAATGCTCAAAAAAATCGGCGGGAAGTAATTTGCATGTCATACGGATAATCGTTCTTGCAAGGACAAAGCGTACGACATTTTGTCTGAACATCGACTGTTCAAAGAATGTTTAAAACTCTTCCTTATATATTCTTCTTCTTCTTCTTCTTCTTTGTAAAGGTCAACAGAAACATGATGCATAGGTGTCCGCAGAGGTGTGTATTAAAGTCCTGATAGCTCCAAAAATTGCAGAACACACGTCTTCTACGAGTGAAGTGAAGTTGTAGTTCTTCTAGCGGTTGCAGGTCACCAAATGAGTCGAAATAGTAGACTCAAAAAGATCAGTATTTTTGAGTGGCCGAGCTGATAGGACTGCTAATGGGCTTTTTTTTAAATTTAAGAGTAGACTATGCCATTTCCTGTATGGTTTCAAGTGAAGCCCTTTTCTGATGGCTGCGGCTTCCGTTATGTGATTGTATCTTCTTGCTTCTTCTAACTGCGCTTGGAAGTTTTTCGCGTTCTTGTCTGTTCGAGCAATAGTTGCAGCACCATCAGCGAGGGACCCTACCGCCGAGAGAGCGGAGAGGCTTGGAATGAGGAATGGAAGAAAACCACCAGACGTCTTGGGTATTAGTAGAACTCGAAGTGCTTTAACCGATCCTCTTCTTCTTCTCGGACCCTTCTGCTTCAGAGCGTTTTGAGCTGCATACATCGCTGTCAGGATACCCTTCTTAAAACAATTCGGCTTCCCACCATTCTTTCTTCTTGTTCAGTGCACAGCGTGCAGCATTCATAACTCCTAACCCCAACTTAATTTTTCCACGCATCGTTGTATGAACTGTAAGTGCTGCAATGCGTTGACCTATACCGATATCCTTTCTTCTGCGTATCGCCTTACCCTTATCAGCTAAAATCCTATCTGCAATGTGACGACTTGGAAGATCTTTATTTGCAGCGTATGCAGTGTCGTGTTCCGTAAAGCTTCGCCGGGCAGATTTAATCCCCTTATCATCTCGTGCCAAGCGTTTTTGAAGCGTTGTCCCAGGTCCCGGAATGTGTAATTCCACTGGCAGTTCGTCTAGAATACCAGAACCTCCTCTAATGCGTTTCCTAGCACGCATGTTATGCTACTGCAGCGGTTGTGGAGTGCGCACGCCATTAAATAGCAAATCGTTAGCATCGATCCAACTGTTTTGTGCTGCAGGAAAATCAAACCTTTTGACTAGCGCTCTATTTCCCTGACGTCTTATGACTCTCTCGACTTGAAGCACATCCGCTTCAGAACTTTTCTGCAACTCCTTGGTGTAGAAGCAACCTGCAGTTTCTTCACCTTTACTATCCTTCAAAATATAAGTTCTACGATTCGTTCTTTGCACCTTTGACACTGTAAATATCTCTGTTGACCAATTTGGTAGGTATGATTTGTCAACTGCTGTCTTGTTTTTTGAGATACGTACCAAATCACATACATTAAATTTCTGTTTTAATAAGATAGTACACCATATCCATGAGACCATTACTATGAACATCGATTGGTCTAATTTTTACTGTGCTATGTTTGGTTCCGTTACACTGAGCAATTATTTCTGGGAGGATATCTGTCCATTTGTTTGATCCACGAAGATTAAAACGCATCCACATTTGATCTTTTAATGTTCTGTTCAGACGTTCCATGATGTTCGCCTCCAGGTGGGTGAATGTTATGTAATGATGTATCCCATACCGCTCCATCACGGTCTTGAAATACCTATTGTAAAACTCTCCACCGCGATCTGTTTGGCGGTTGTCCGGACATCGATTCGTCCTAGTCTGCAGCAAACGCTCGAAAACATCCGCAACATTTCTCTCCGTTTTTGTTTTAACAGGTAATGCCTAGGCCAATTTGGATAATGTATCAATAACCATTAAAATATACTTGACTCTATTATTCTCAAGTGGATATTCCCTTATATCTACAAGGTCAGCCTGCCATAAGTCATCCAAACCTTTAATCATAATATGTCTACGAGGGCATGTTTTGCTTGCTGGTTTGTGCATTTCCGGAACTATTGTCTCTGTACTTATTCGATGATACTTCTCTCCCTGAGCTCAGAGATTATTGAAACAACCTCATTTGAATTTGTCGTTTGACTAGGGCCTCCCGTCGGGTAGACCGTTCGCCAGGTGCAAGTCTTTCGATTTGACACCACTTCGGCAACTTGCGCGTCGGTGGGGATGAAATGGTGATGATTAGGACAACACAACACCCAGTCCCCGAGCGGAGAAAAATCTCCGACCCAGCCGGGAATCGAACCCGGTCCCTTAGGATTGACATTCTGTCGCGCTGACCACCCAGCGACCGGGGGTGGACACCTCATTTGAGGTGTATTACCTGCAGCAGCTGATACCATGAGCAGACATAGTCGATCTATTAGCTCGTTGGGGTCGTCATATATACTGCGGAATTCCATTGTTCACTGTTTTATGCTCGGCGCCAATACCATCGCCGCTGCTGCTACTGTTGTGGTTTTCACCATCAAGTATTGGTTTTATAATGGTTTTATATTCCTGTTGCTCTGGCTTTTTGCGATCTTATGTACACCAGGCAAATGCAGTATTTCACGGTACATTTCCCTATCATCAACTGCATAATTAATGGGTTTTTTCGAGAGCCTTAGGAAAATAAGGTTCATTAAGCCAGGTATTCTCTCAAACTGGCTATCACCAATCTGTATTGTGTCATCAGTCACATTTATAGGTTACGTACCCAGAAAGTAGAGTCTCCCCCTGCTGACGCCGAATGTCCTATCTATCTGGGCAGGGACGTAACGGATAATGAATTCGTCAATAGCAACACCATCGCTATCGTCTGGTTTTGTTTTTGCTGAGAGCTGCCTGAGAGATTCAGTAACTGGCTTAAAGGTTCTCTCAGTGTTTGTTGTCGATACATATGCTCTAACCTTAGCAACTGTAATTTCTCCCGACCGGCTATCCGCTCATGAATGATTTTCTGCTTCGTTCACATCTCGGTGTATGCTAATCAGATGTCTCTGCAGCGTGAGGCTTTATATATCCGCTCTTCTTCTTATTATTATGTACCTGCTCCCCCCTCTCAACAACAAGGACCCCTACATCTACTTTCCACTTAATCGCCTCGACCTTTTCAGTTAAGCCAGTTACTTTCTTACCGATTTCATTATCTAACTCATTTAATGCGTTGATCATTCTCAGAAGAGCCTGGTAATACGTCTCTAAATCCCTGCGCATACCTCCAACTTTTTGCGCGATAACCCGAATTTTCGCATCCATGTACAAGCGAATGTTCTGTCTATGAATACTCATTCTCTCGGGTTGAAAGCTAGACACGCGCTCGAATTTGTCCATGGCGCAGCGTATACTGATGCACTCACCTCTCTTACCGGGCTATATATATACAGGAACTCTTGAAAGTATCACCTGTACCTACCATCATTCAGTTTTCTTGTTTTATCAATAACGAGAAATATAATGAAGTTTGTGTCATCCTTAACTAACTGTTTCGGGATTCTGGAACATGTTTGGCTTAGATAAAATACATCGGCACCCAGACGACGACCGAAACAGAAATGTTTTCGAATTTCTTCTTGGTTTTCCACAGAAACATCGTCAGATATGAAGACAGTGTTTGGCTTTACTTTTTTCGGGTGGGGGATATCACCGCTTTCACTGAATGTCGTGTATGAAACGCCTTTTACACCGCGCAATAGTTCCTGTAATAGCTGATACTTGGGCTGAAACAGTGTTTTAGAAAATACCCAGACATGCTCAAATCGGACTCCAGCTTCGTGTTAGCAACGAGATGAGAACATTAGTCTCGCCACAATTTGATAGGCCTACAATAACTGCTCATATATTATGAAGAAGGAGTATTCCATTCTTCTTCAGGCCTTCTTTTACATCTTCACAAGACCAGTCACCAACAACAAAGTGCTTCGGACGAGAATGTTTCACTCACCCCACCATGATACCGACAACATCAGGTACTGAAAAGTAGTGGGCATACAAAGAAAGATGTACTTAATAAGGACGGTAAAAGTGTGTGTAGCCACTATAGCTCCATCACTTAACCAACTGAGCTATATTGACTACACAGAGAATTCAGCTATGTACTTAGCCTTGAAGAGTAACTTCATCATTCATTTTGACAATGACTGGCGGGGGAGATGTTTGAGTCAGTTGTCTGCTGCTGCATGATTATAGGCGCCACATTGAAAAATGTTGTTAATAAGTGTTATACTTGCACTATAATGAGAGAGGTATGAAATAAAACACAAACTCAGCTTGAAATTATATATACTCATTATTTATGTAAATATCGATCATCGGAAGCAATATTTCAAAAAAATTATCAGACTCTCTCTTTATCTTATTCTTTGCACCTGTACAGTATTTCCCAAATAAAGCTTTTTGAGATACAATAAAATCTGCACGTATCTCCTTCAGACCAATAGGTACCCCACAATTCTCTGGTTTTTCACACACACATCTAACCTGTTCCTCGTTTGGCTCTGCATTCATGTGCTAACAAAGTTACTACTCCAAATCATCAACATGTACACTGTACACATTTAGAAAGTTTACATCATTCTACACTCCTGGAAATTGAAATAAGAACACCGTGAATTCATTGTGCCAGGAAGGGGAAACTTTATTGACACATTCCTGGGGTCAGATACATCACATGATCACACTGACAGAACCACAGGCACATAGACACAGGCAACAGAGCATGCACAATGTCGGCACTAGTACAGTGTATATCCACCTTTCGCAGCAATGCAGGCTGCTATTCTCCCATGGAGACGATCGTAGAGATGCTGGATGTAGTCCTGTGGAACGGCTTGCCATGTCATTTCCACCTGGCGCCTCAGTTGGACCAGCGTTCGTGCTGGACGTGCAGACCGCGTGAGACGACGCTTCATCCAGTCCCAAACATGCTCAATGGGGGACAGATCCGGAGATCTTGCTGGCCAGGGTAGTTGACTTACACCTTCTAGAGCACGTTGGGTGGCACGGGATACATGCGGACGTGCATTGTCCTGTTGGAACAGCAAGTTCCCTTGCCGGTCTACGAATGGTAGAACGATGGGTTCGATGACGGTTTGGATGTACCGTGCACTATTCAGTGTCCCCTCGACGATCACCAGTGGTGTACGGCCAGTGTAGGAGATCGCTCCCCACACCATGATGCCGGGTGTTGGCCCTGTGTGCCTCGGTCGTATGCAGTCCTGATTGTGGCGCTCACCTGCACGGCGCCAAACACGCATACGACCATCATTGGCACCAAGGCAGAAGCGACTCTCATCGCTGAAGACGACACGTCTCCATTCGTCCCTCCATTGAAGCCTGTCGCGACACCACTGGAGGCGGGCTGCACGATGTTGGGGCGTGAGCGGAAGACGGCCTAACGGTGTGCGGGACCGTAGCCCAGCTTCATGGAGACGGTTGCGAATGGTCCTCGCCGATACCCCAGGAGCAACAGTGTCCCTAATTTGCTGGGAAGTGGCGGTGCGGTCCCCTACGGCACTGCATAGGATCCTACGGTCTTGGCGTGCATCCGTGCGTCACTGCGGTCCGGTCCCAGGTCGACGGGCACGTGCACCTTCCGCCGACCACTGGCGACAACATCGATGTACTGTGGAGACCTCACGCCCCACGTGTTGAGCAATTCGGCGGTACGTCCACCCGGCCTCCCGCATGCCCACTATACGCCCTCGCTCAAAGTCCGTCAACTGCACATACGGTTCACGTCCACGCTGTCGCGGCATGCTACCAGTGTTAAAGACTGCGATGGAGCTCCGTATGCCACGGCAAACTGGCTGACACTGACGGCGGCGGTGCACAAATGCTGCGCAGCTAGCGCCATTCGACGGCCAACACCGCGGTTCCTGGTGTGTCCGCTGTGCCGTGCGTGTGATCATTGCTTGTACAGCCCTCTCGCAGTGTCCGGAGCAAGTATGGTGGGTCTGACACACCGGTGTCAATGTGTTCTTTTTTCCATTTCCAGGAGTGTATATGGAGTCTGTGCTCGGCAACCAACGATTCAGTCTCTCCAATAGAGGGTGTAGTGCAGTATCCACACCATACAAGTTCATAACTGAGGTATGACTTACATTAATAATCTTGTAACCCTATTTCACACATAGTGCAGAGTGATCATACACTGTTGTAACAGATAGTGGCACACCAGTAAGGTGAGTGTCCAGTGGGGGGGGGGGGGGCGGGGGGAGTACGATTTGGATAATATCCTGTAGTCATCTGCTGACTGATGTAGCGCTCTGCACGACATATTTTGTCCCACTTGAACTCAGAAATAGGCACTTTAACACCCTTTGATGCATCTTCAAGCTCAGTTCTCACATGCAAGCCCCAGTCCTTATGTGTTTCTATACCCACATTTACACGTTCTGTTCCGCTAGGAGTTAAATTGTATGTAGAACTGAAAAGCGTGGGCACACTTGGTACCTTCTTATCTACAGCATCTGCACTCTGTCCCTGCACTAGCACAGGGATGTTCTGCTGGGATGAGTCGTATGTCTGTGACCAGTACTGTCCTCCATCTTGCTTTTGTGTAAGATCACCAGCAGAATTCAAGGTGATGGGAGCAGACAGCACGTCCTCATCACAAAAATCGTTGAGTGGGACAGACAATAACAGCTCTGTGTCCGGCTCCAGGAAGTGGGCTATGTGTGCTACGGGGTCCCACTTGGTCGTTACAGGTTTGGACATGCTGGAGGTTGTTGTTGTCTAAGATCCAGAGGTCAGAGCAAGTCTCGTCAAGATAGCAGCTGAGGTTGCTGCAGGTCTGGATGCAGCAGAGGTCGCTCGCCCCTGCAGGCTTCGCCATGTCAAAGGCTACTACTGAACAAACAGGAGGAGGAAGCATTACATACAGACCAAGATACGAGAACAACCAAAATAATAACAATAATAATAATAATAATAATAATAATGCTAACTACAGAGAAAGATGTAATATGGGATACTTATTTTTCCGTCTCTTCCTGCTGTGCAGGGCTGTGCTGGATCTCGTCTGTTGCTGACACTCCATGGTACTTTTTCTTCTTCTTCTTCTTCTTCGTCTTCTTCTCCTTCTGCTACTGCTGCTGCTGCTGGCTGACTGAGGCCACACAGCTACTGAGCCTGCCCTATATCCCCTCCGATGATGTCACCAGATACTGCCCTCCTATTGGCCGAAGCCTACCATGTGACTGGATTCAGGGCTCCTAGTGGTTCCCACCCCTTTTTTCTGGACCGCCATCTTGGACTAAATCACGGGAGGGGGAAGGGCCAAAAAAATACCCTAGTAGCGCTGTTGTGAACTAGGCCTGTTGGTCTCCTTTGTGGAATAGGGCAAAGTTGATGTGGGATGTTAGACAATTTCAAAAAAAGGTAGGCAGTTCCAGTGCAAGCATCTATCTGCAAATGTTAGACACTTTCAAATAAAGGTAGGCAGTTCCAGTGCAAGCATCTATCTGCATGAGTACTGCTATGCGTGTTCATGCCATCCTGCTGCATTGCCATTATTTGTCGAAAAGTATTCGCCACATGCTCGTCCATTATCTTTTCTTTCCACTCATTGTGCAGGAGGATATAGTCCTCAGCTGTGTGTTTGCATGTAGTACACTTATTAAATTCATCCCTGCTCATTACCAGCATTTCCTCAATTGTACACAAGGATGCTTGCACTGGAGTGGGTGAATCTCTTGCCTCTTGCACTTTGCAAGACTGACTGGACTTTTATTGAATGATCTACAGTTATAGCACACACATTTATCAGCATGAGTTGCAAAGTGTAACTTAGCTCCATCCTGCTGCAGCTTCATTATTTGATGAAGCATATTCGTCTTCACCAAATATTATTGCTATTAACACAGTCCCCAGATGCTTGGTTACAGCCAATATACTCATTTAACTCCTCCTTCTCCAGCACAGACATCTCATCTATTGAACACAGTAAACAATTACGTCTGTTCTGCCATTCCAGCAGCTAGACACAGTCTGAGACCCTTTCCCACCATTTTCCTCAGACCATCATCTTGAATTACATCACGAGTGGGGAGAGGGAGATGGCCAACAGTGTCCTCTCTTGGTGGTGTTGTGAACTAGCCCAGTTTGACTCTGGACCTTATGGTGAACACTCTGGATGGCGCTACTGTCTATGACAACTCTAACTGTTTAAATAAACAATGCATACAAAATAAAGAGTTACATCCATCCTATCCAGCAGCCTAGCACAGACTGTGTCCTTTTCCCACCAGATTCCAGATGGGGTGGGAAGGGAAGGGGATGGGGGAGGGTAAGGGGTTAGGTTAGTGGAGGTAAGCCAATTGATCTATTTTCCCGCCAAAATTTGACTTCCCCATGATGTCACTGCAATGTGGCCACATCTATGGCTGCAATCTTGGATCTGCCATCTTGAATAAATTTGGCAACAAGGCAATGTGAGGTAGCACTCAGTTTGTCCCACTATTCCCAATATCGTGTCAGTCTTCCTTTGGCCCAGCATAGTGCAGCAACTCGATGTAGCATGGACTCAACAAGTCGCTGGAATCCCCTGCACAAATATTGAGCCATGCTGTCTGTATAGCTGCCCATAAGTGTTGCTGGTTCAGGATTTTATGCACGAACTGACCACCCAGTTATGTCCCATAAATGTTCCATGGGATTCTTGTTGGGTGGTCTGGGTCGCCAGATCATTCTCCCGATATGTAAAGAACCAATTGTGAACAATCGTGCTCCATTGACATGGCACACTGTCACCCATAAAAATTCCATCGTTGCAAGGGAACCTGAAGTCCGTGAATGGCTGAAAATGGTCTCCAATTAGCTGAACATAACAAACGAACCTAGTCCATTCCACAGAAACACTACCGACATAATTATGGACTCACGACCATTTTAAACAGCACTTTGTCAACAACTTGGGTCCTTGGATTCGTGGGGTCTACGCCACACTTGAATCCTACCATCAGCTCTTACGAACTGAAATCGGGACTCATCTGACCGGGACACGGTTTCCCAGTCGCCTAGGGTCCAACTGATGTGGTCACGAGCCCAGGAGAGCCGCTGGTAGGCGACGTCTTGCTGTTAGCAAAGGCACTCGTGTCGGTCGCCTCCTGCCATAGCTCATTAACGTCACACTTCGCCGCACTATCCTAACAGATACGTTCGTCGTACGTCCCACATTGATTTCTGCTGTTATTTCAGGCAGTATGGCTTGTATGTGAGCACTGACAACTCAACGCAGGCACCGCAGCTCTTGGTCGTTAAGTGAAAGCTGTCGGCCACTGCGTTGTCCCTGGTTAGAGGCAAGGCTTGACATGTGGAATTCTTGGCACACACTTCACACTGTGGATCTCGGAATACTGAATTCCATAACGATTTCCGAAATGGAATGTCTCATGTGTCTAGCTCCAACTACTGTTTCGTATTCAAAGTCTGTTAATTCCCGCGGCCATAAGCACGTCGAAAATCTTTTCCCATGAATCAGCTGAGTACAAATGACAGCTCTGCCAATGCACTACCCTTTTATAACTTTTGTACGTGACACTACCGTCATCTACATATGTGCTTATCGCTATCACATGACTTTTTCCATAGAAGTGTATTTGTGTCGTAGATGCGCATGGAATGACAGGCATAGACAAGCTGAAAACTGTTCTGAATACATCCTTTCTGCTAGGAAGAAGAGCCAAGGGTTTTATCTTTCCCTCCTTATGTGAAGATAACAGGTTGTGATGACGACCTATTTCTTTTTAAGCTTCTCCTATCGCTTTGAATAGTTATTCTTCGCCATCTTGCAGGTAGTAATATTCATAATCTTAGCCAGAACTTCTTTGTCTAGGGTGTCGCAGGAGGAGCGGGAATCGGGCGTTCCACATGCTAGCTAATATTCTCCTTACCTGTGGCTGAGAAAAGTGGTTCACCGAGAAATTCCTGCTTGTGTTGGAGAAGCACGCTATGAACGCGTCAAAATGTGCGTATATGTTAATTACAGCCCACAAGGTGCCTTCCATGTACGGTTTTGTAGTGTCTATTGTGTAAAATCACATTTATTAACTTTTAAATTGCCGCCGAATTGTTCTCAATAAAACAGCTACCAACTACAGAATAAAGAAAGTAAGTATATTTCAGGAGGTAGTCTGTTGGAGACAACGCAATTAGTATTGTGTCGATGTATGATTTTGTATTTACTGTTGGAAACTCAAGACTAGGAAAATCCTCTACTGAATTCGACAGTAAAGATTTCGGTTCTGTTATTTCAACAACGTTTCATGACAAATAGTAAATTTGTGTTATTTCACATTGTCAGAGACATAAATGAAAATTTGATGAAGGGGCCTTCTATGGGATAATTAAAGCAAGTAGTTAACAATGAAGACAATAAGAATCTTGGGAAAGTAGATTTCACCGAGAAATCTTTGCGCTAGGTTAATCAAGAAAAGGAAAAAAGTCTTTGCGAATATTGGCTATGACCATGAATACAACGATGGAATCTTCTTTCTAAACACGACTGAAATTAATTACATTCAGAATTCCAGAGCAAACGCGATGCGATGAAAAGTGAAATTACTGAAGTCAGAAATAGTACAATGTTATTATGTACAGGGTATAACAGTACTTTGCGATCTCACAAGTGAAAGTAGTTCACTCTAAACTTCTTCCTCTCTCATTCAAAACAGCCCATATGTCTCCAGTTAAAGCTACGGACAGATCATTGTTTACACCTGAGAGATCCTGAATTCACGACCCAGTAGGGGCATTTTCCAAAACTTTTGATGTGTTCTTCGCGCAGGTCACTTATAACCCGAGATTACGCTTCAGATCATGATTTCGACTTCCAGAAATGTCGTTTTCACATTTTGTTCACTTGCGCTAAATCTTGGATCGGTCTGCGCTCTAGGGTTTCAGGTGTGATGTTTCACATCTTGCAGCTGCCAGTTATCCAGCGTCCAAGCCTCAGAGATCTCTCGTAAACACGCCATGGGATACGATTTTGTCGTACCCCGTACACAGAATTTAATATTGCATTGTATGTCAGCTTCTCAATGCATATTAAAGACAATAGATATACTGCTGTTAGAATCTGTGTACAAGCTGAATATCTGCAATAGTAAAAGACATTGTGGTGAACACGTTCTTCGAGAGTGATTTTGCGCCAGATAAAATTTCGAAAAACCATGATACGAGTATAACGACAGGAGATTAGTCTTATTCAGCCATCAAATGTGTCAGCTGCGAGACAAGTCGGTGCAAACTGATGCAGCATTCAGTATTGGTTGTCATTCACCTGCTGTTGTACTGGACAAATAAACCATCTGTAGTTTTAACACTATCTCTACGACAGTGAAAATTTTCACCACCAAAAATAGTAATCAGTATCCACACTTACAAGACTCGGCCTTTAAAAATTTGATGCATTTGTGTGCAAGCCACATAGTCTAATTTGTAAATATTCTGTGGGAAGAGTTCACAGAATTTTATGGAAAAGGTTTTCCAGATTTCCTCATCGACTGAATTAGGACAGCAGGGTCAGTTCAATCCCAGGAACAAGAGGGATAGGCGACCAACACATCCAGTCATATGGTAATTCTGTATCTGATAAGCAGTAGGTTATCAGAGCCAATTCAAGTGCAGATAACGATCTTATCTCAAGGTCACTTCTGATGTTATACATCTAGTTTCAGATTACACATTTCTATTATATATATTCAAAGGCACCCCCACTCCCCTCCCTCTTGGCAATTGTACAAGGACATCCAGGAGAATCTCCACACTACACACACACCTTAGGAAATATTGCAAGGTATATTCAAGGTCATGATGTAACAAGATACCATTCACATGATATAAATCGGCAGGAAACCCATGGATGGATTGGAGCACATTAAAGTGGTTGAAACCTCTCCCCTCCGCCCTGCCCCCAACATGGATCAATACAACTCAAGTTCCCCCTTGAAATTGTCATCCATTGTAACTACAGTAGTTCAACTGCGTAGGCCTCTTCATTCAAAGTCTGTGCATAAGAGGTTCAAGTATGTGATAAACAAATTACTACTAACAATAATTAAACAGTGAAAGGATCTGGAAATAATGATATAACAAATTAACTAATGGTTTATTGTTAACAATTCCTTCTTTGCAATGAATTTTTTCAATAATTTTTGTTGTTATTTTTAAAAACTTTTTCTCTGTTTACAAAGCTATTTGTTTGTGATGACATGCACAGGAATTTTTTCACCAAAGAAATTTTTAACTGTAACAATAATTTACAAAAGCTATTTTTCAGATTTTTTGGTTGGTGTGTTTACTCAGCCATTTTTTTTCGTACTTGTACACTGATGAGTCAAAACATTATGACCACCTTCTTAATAGCTTGTCTGTCCATCTTTGGAACTAAATACATCACTGATTCTGCATATCAGGGCTCCAACAGCTTGTTGGTAGGTTTGTGGAGGTATGTGGCACTTAGATGTCTTCACACATGTCTTATAATTGGTGTAAATAATGGGCCGCTGATTTGCATATGCGGTGATGGCACCCGATAGCGACCGAGATGGGTTCCATAGGAATAACTCAGGCGAATCTGGTCGCTGAGACATCAATGTGAGTTCACTATAAAGCTCCTCAAACCACTGTAACACGGTTCAGACTTCAAGACAATTATGCTGCTGAAAGATGAGATCAGCATCGGGGAAGACATCAAGCATGAAGTGAGTGCAGCTGACTCGCAGCTGTCAGCATGTCTTTGATTACTACCATAGGTCTCGTGCAAGCACAGGAGAATGTCTCTATAATATTACTCCCACCAAACTGCACCCCTGGCGTGGTGCACATTTGGAGCCTCCATTTACCTTGATGCCGGCGTTTATGGAGACGACCGTCGACCTAGTGTAGCAAAAATGTGTTTCATCCGAACAGTCGACACGTTTCCATGGATCGATGGTCGAATCCCAATGATCCCATGTCCATTCAGTCGTAATTGACGATGACGTTGGGTCAACATGTGAACACGAAGGGGTGGTCTGCTGCAGAGCTCCATGTTCAACAATGTACGATGAACGATGCGCTCCAAAACACTGGTGCATGAACCACCGTTGTTCTCTTTCGGCAGAGATGTCACAGACCACGATCTACCCTACTTTACAGAGCAGACAAGCCTCCAAACGCCACGATCTTTGTCGTGGACGTCCAACCATTTAGCACCTAGTGGTAGTTTCATTGTCCTTGTACCTCCTTCCGTAGATGCTCACAACAGTAGCATGTGAACATACGACCATTTCCGCCATTTTAGAAGTACTCGTTCACAGGCTCTTTGCCAAAGCCGCTTATCTCAAAGGATTTCCCCATTTGCAGCCCATATCTTCGCTAGGGTGATCCCTCGTCCATGCCTGCTCGACTTACATACTTCCGTTACCATGTTATGTGCCTGCAACGCCACTAGACGGAATCCAATGTCATGGTTGACAGTGATCATAATGTTTTGGCTTATCAGTGTATATACATTGGTTTTATTTACAAAGTAAATTTTTTATGGTGACTTATGACTATCAAGAACATTTACTCACAGTAAAACTAGTACAGAGAAGAAGAACTTAAATACTACATCTCCTATTTTGTTTCTATGTACTCTTGTTATTCTTTTATACAATACTTACCCTTTTTCCTGATCATTCTGTATACAGTATTACATTTTAATTATTTCTTTCTGATCATTTTTTTCTGTATACAGTATATAGGAAAACGGAGCTACCAACAGTAGGTGAAGAAAAACCAACACACAAACACACACCACACACACACACACACACACACACACACACACACACACACACACACACACACACACACACACACACAAATATACAGAATACTTACACATGCGTGTGAATGTATAGTGGTCACAATAAGTATACGCACACCTAGTGTTCAGTCAGGCATGCATATGCTCACACACACACGCACACACACACACACACACACACAGCTTTGACTAGTGGTTCATTCTGTACGCACATCCACTATTTACAAATAAATTAACCAGGCACTCCTAGCAAATTAACAATGTAAGTGTAGACCGATGTGGCTTGATTTAAAAAAAATATAGTATCAGCAGCAACTGAGAGATTTATATGAAATAAATAACCCAACGACGGAGCTGATCCCTCTTGGTACACAAAACGTGTCTGAAAACCGTTGCAGAAACAACAAAGAATGCATGCCAAATTTAAACGAACCCAAAATCGCCAACATTGTCGATCTTTTGCAGAAGCTCGAAATTTAGCATAGACATTAATGAAGATGTTTATAATAGTTTTCACAACGAAACTTTGTGTCGAATCCTGGCAAAAAAATCTAAAGACATTCTTGTTTTATGTAAAATATGCTATCAGCAAGACACAATGCCCCCCAGGGGGCCCACAGTCCTTTTGTGGGTACATGTGTGGCGCGCACGGGGCCCTGAGCTATTGCAGTCTCCTTTCCTTTTCTTTCCAGGCTGCATTACCATCCCTGTTCTTCTCCCTCCCTATCCTTGCTCCTTTGTCCCTACCCCCTCTTTTCCCTCTTAGTGCGCTTCTTTATGTCGACCTGGCTATCCCCCTGCCTTTTTTTGAGTATGTGATATTGTTTAGTTTGCTGTTTCCATCTCCTTTTCGGCGTTTTTGGTCCCCTTGGGGTTTGACCTGCATTTCCAGAATTTTCCGTTCATTGTGAGCCATTTGGGATGAACTCCCTACCTAGCTTCCATGGTGCAGGTTCCTCTCCCCCTCCCCTCCCCTTTCCCTTTGCACCCTGCCCCCCTACTGGTGACCTATCACCAGTATG
Organism: Schistocerca serialis cubense; assembly: GCF_023864345.2. NCBI lineage: Eukaryota > Metazoa > Arthropoda > Insecta > Orthoptera > Acrididae > Schistocerca > Schistocerca serialis. The sequence goes on from NC_064640.1 coordinate 1,008,801,085, forward strand.
GTACCCTTCCTGTGTGTTGGGGCTGTTAAGTACCCACTTGGCTGAGCCCCCTGAAACCACAGGGATCACACTGCTAGTACCTGAGCTGTTAACGCCCCATGTATGCCCAGGAGTCAATGCTCATCACTTTGGGGCCCAGAGCTCATAGCAATGGCCGCCGTGCCAGACGGCTCTTGCTGTGGCTGGGTGGCGCCCATGGGGCGAGCCCCTGATTGGAATGGGTGGTACTGGGGCGGACGTCTTGCGCTTCATCATCCTGGCCATTCTGTGTGGCCGTCTCTAAGAGTGGTAGCAGACGTTACACTCCTTCCAATCCTTCGACTTCACCCTCCCTGGCCACCCCCTGGGAGGAGGGTCAATCTTGGCGGCTTGGGTTGAAACCTTTCCCTCGGTACCTGGTTTGTACCAGGACAGATGGCGGAAGTTTTGCTACGACGAAGCCTTTGTTTTTCGTGGAGACGATTGAAGATAAGTATGGCGAAGTGGAATCGATGAGTAAAATGCGGTCCAGTGCTTTGCTCATCACGACTTCTGCTGCCCAATTTGACGCCCTGCGTGCCTGTGACCATCTCAGTGATGTCCCAGTCTCTGTCATGCCCCACCAATATTTAAACTAGGTACAGGGCACTATTTTCCACAGAGATCTTCTTGTGCAAACTGACGAGAAGCTCTGTGCGAACCTCGAGAGGCGAGGGGTTCGTTTTATCCGCCATGTGCAGCGAGGCCCTCGAACAACAGCTGATATCTTATGCGCTCTGCATTCGCTGCGCTCCAAAGCACCCTAATTATGGTCTCCTTTATCCAGACACTGAGATCACCCTGCTGCAGTGGCGGCCACGATGTGGGTTTACCATGGCTGTCCGCATTCAATCGCTCTTTTCTGAGCTCCATCAATTTCCTTTACCACCTGTCTTCTCCGTTCACGCACATACCCCTCCATGGTGAATCTCTCGGCCGCAGATGTCTTGATGTCTCAATCTATTCAAAGGATCCTATCCCTCTGATGGCTCTTCGCCACCAGTTCTCCTGTCTCCTCTGTTCTTTTTTCATGGTTCAGAAGTGATCTATACTGATGGCTCCATGGTTGCTGGCTGTACTGGTTTGGCTTACACCTAAGCACGATGCATGGAACTTCGTTCCTTGCCAGATGGCTGTAGTATTTTTACTGCAGAATTGGTAGCCATCTTGCGTGCATTGGACCATATCCGCTCCTGCTGAGGACTATCCTTCACTATCTATAGTGACTCATGGAGCGGTTTGCATGCTATCGGCCAGTGCTTTCCTCGCCACCCATTGGTCATCACTATCCAGGACTCCCTTTCTCTCCTTGTTCAATGTGGATGTTCAGTGGTTTTAGTTAGTCTCAAAAAAACTACATACATACCTTTCAGCACGGAAAAGATTATTTAGAGGAGTCTTTCCAGAAGATTATTTCAGTCAAAAATATCTGACAAACGACAGCAGCGCAGAAAGGAAAGCCTTACACGCTGTACACTAGGTTACTGCTCTGCATACTTCATATCAATGAAGCCGAACAAGCTCAGGGCAATTAAGGATTCTACAACTCCGTGGCGGTCCTCCTTACAGGTCTCTCATAAGGCCCCTGTCGTCCTATGCCAGCTCCGCACCGGCTGTACTTTTTTTGACTCTGTTATCTCCTCTTTTGTGAGGACCCCCCTTTCTGTCGTTGTGGATCGATGTTGACTGTAGCTCACATCTTATTGGACTGCCCCAACTTAGCCACCCTGCAACAGACTTTTAGCTTTCCAGACTCGCTACCCCTGGTGTTGGCTGACAATGCCTCAGTGGCGGATCTCGTTTTACGTTTTATTCGTGATGGGGGTTTTTATTGCTTTATTTAAGGGAGGGACCTTCCACCTTATTGGTGAGTGGAGGGGATTGCAGGCCCTCTTGCTCCCCCCTTTCGCCCCAACTGGATTGGCTTCAACTGGGCTTGGTGGTTCACCCCGGCCCTCTGCCTTCCAACTCCTTTCCTTATGGGTTCTGTTATGTCTTGAGCATCTCTCTTGTCTCCTGTGCTTCTTCCTTCCCGCTCCTGTCATTAGTCACTTTCTTTCCCTCACCCCTTCTCCCGCCCTTTTCCTTACTTCCCTGTCATTAATTTATCATTTTATGGACATTGTAGTTCCCTCTTCTAATGTGGGATTTTGTTGATTTTAGTTAATCTAAGGTCAGAGGGACTGATGATCACGTAGTTTGGTCACTTCTCCACCCAGCCAACTAACCAAGACACAATGTATGCCTTCTCTGCACGATAGCAATGGAAATACTATCGACTATAGTACTGCTAAAGTAGAGTTACTGAACACAGCCTTCCAAAATTCCTTCACCAAAGAAGACGAAGTAAGTGTTCTAGAATTCGAATCAAGAACAACTGCCGACATGAGTAACTTAAAAGCAGATATTCTCGAAGCAGTGAAGTTGGCTTCAAGATACTTACTCTTTGGTAAAGAGTTGAGGCATCTATGTGAAAAATACCATTTATGTTCTTTTTTTTGGTGGGAAGTAGGCAGAACATGCTTTTGATCCACACATACTGTTGCTTTTCGCCAATGGAGTATAGCAACAAATCTACATGTGTGGAGCACTGACCAGCTAACTTTCAAAAGTAGAGGGGTTCAACTAGTTTTCGCTTAACTCATTTGTTCTGTGCAGTGTGCTCATGATCATTTTCTGGCTTGCTATCATTAACATCTAGGGTATATACGTGAATTGAATAATCAGTGTCCTGCCTCTCAGTCTTCGGTAGGTTCTGTGGTGTTATGGGGAACGAGATGCCTTTGAAATTATAACGCTCATGGACATCAGATGTTTGGGATTTTCTTCTAAGCTGGGCATGTTTCGAGTACTTTCTGTCGCTAGTCAGAAGTTACCATGCAAAGCAACATTTATACTTCGCATCTAAATTTTTGACATTAATGCAAACATATTTAGCGGCAATATCTTCCAGAAGAGGGATGAGATTTGATCTCCCATTAAGTGGATCACAGACCGCCGAGTATATATCAAGGTGGAGTACATGGCTGAAAGCCTTACCCAACCATCTTTCGCGTATTTCGGAAAAATGGCCTAGTACGATACTCTTGACGAAAGTTGCATAGTATTGGAAATGATTCGTCCTGTGACATCATGTAAGTTCTTCCCAAAATTTGGATGATGCTCTTTTCCTTACCAGCATCACTGCCCTCTTTTGGTGGGTGCATAAACTCAAAGTATAGAGTTGTGTTACACTTAATGACGAGCTATCACGGATCACTGACGATTTTGGGGAGCTTTCTTTACAAAACGCATTGTCTGGCACTGAGAAAATTTTCAGGATCTTTGTAGCCCACATTTGTGTTATCAATACCGGCTTGTGATTTTCTGTCCCCAAAAGCTTCAGTAACCCCACAGTTGGCCGATGTAGCTGCAGGTCCTACTTGGTAACTCGTAACAAAGCGGGCAGGCCAGCTGCTGTCAAGCCCAGAGTGGTGTCTAGGTGATATCCGATACCAGGAAGGGCCATGACAATTGTGAAATGGTCCAGGGCAAAGATGCCTTAGCAAACGAGCTGATGTCATCTACCAGTACTGTACTGATGATGAAAGACCCAGCTGTGGTGTAGTTTATGGGTGCAGCAAACACATCGTCTACAAACCAAGCTGGATTGACAAATACCTCATCGTCAGGTGAGGTGGTGGAGTAGTTTCAGGTGTGAACCCATGTTCACATATGACATCCATCTCATCTGAAAAGCAAGAAATCAATTTAATAATTATCACATGCAACTGAGAAAATGATATATGCATGAGAGTATAATGGTTCTAACATGCACAATTAGCAGCGTCCAGATAAGTCCACGACCCCCTTAACACATTGTTATTTTCAGCAGTGTCTTGCAATATCATATCCTTCCAATCCATCGCAATACTACCATCGAACGTATGTAGAAAGCTAGATCCATAAGGTTGGTTGGTTGATTTGTTGGAAGAGACCAAACAGCGAGCTCATCGGGTCCATAACGGTTACGAGATATTCAAGGTACTGCTGCGTTGGAAAACAAGCTGGTGTCATCAGTACATACTGCAGTGATGATGATGGACCAGTTTGTAACGACTTTTGTAGGTGTGGCGAACATATCGTCGACAAATTGGGCTTGGTCGGTGAATGCATCATCGTTTTGTCAGTTCGTGGAGTAATTGTTGCAGGCACAACCTCGAGTCTGCACACATACAATACATTTGCAACAGAAGAAGACGAAGATTTTCATCATCAAATTGCAGCTGTAGTGAGAATACAAAAACCATGAAAATAAATAAAAAAATAATCTTCAGTGCATAGCTGTAGACTCACTGGAGGCAAATTGGGATTGCTTATTAGTCCCTAATGAACCATTATTTCTATCATGGAGACTCATCTATGTTGAGTCTGTCGGCGCTCTTGATGTAGCTGCTAACAAGTCTTAGATGGGAATGACTTCTCGCACCGAGACACATATGAGGGTCGTTCCGAAATTAATACCTCATATTTTTTGTGGTGACATTGGATGTCCGAGCCAGATGTCGTTGGTGTAGTGCTAATGCTTGAACCTTCCTATTTCATTTGCAGGTGGTTCCGTTCTTCTGTGGTAGTTGGCGCCAGCGGAGGAGAGGTGGTGAGTTCCGATGGGACCAAACCGCTGAGGTCGTCGGTCCCTAGGTGTATACACTACTTAATCTAACTTAAACTAACTTACGCTTAGGACAACACATACACACCCATGCCCGAGAGAGGACTCTAACCTCCAATGGGGGAGCCGTGCAAACCATGACAAGGCGCCTTAGACCGTGCGGCTACACCGTGCTGCAGAGGAGTGTTCCAAAATGGAGTCTGATACGGGCACGCATATAAAACAGCGATGTGTGATCGAATTCTTCACTGCTGAAGACATTGCGCCGATGGAATCCATCGATGCTTGCTGAAGGTGTTTGGAGACACAATAGACGTGAGCAACATGAGGCGATGGGTTCGGCATTTTCAAGGTGTTGAAGAGGGTGTGTACGACAAGCAACGGCCCAGTCGACCCCACACAGCTGTCATCCCTCGCAATGAAGAGCGTCTTGATCAATTCATCCTTGCTGTTCGGCGGATAACGACCAGAGAATTACGTACAAAGCTGAACGTCGGCTGTAATGCCTTGGAAACAATGTTGGAACATCTTGGTTATCGCAAAGTCAGTGCGAAATGTGTGCCACGGATGCTTGCAGAAGAACAACAAACTCATTGAATGGAAATTTTTCAGGACCAATATCAAGCTGAAGGTGACAATTTTCTGAATAGCATCGGCATCGGAGATGAGACGTGGTGTCACCACTATGAGCCGGAATCCGAAAGACAGTTCATGGAATGGCGACATGCAAATCCTCTATCAGAGAAGAAATTTAAGACACAGTCATCTACAGGCAAAGTGATGTGTACAATCTTCTGGGATATCCTGGGTGTGGTTCTTTTGGATGTCCTGGAGCCTGGAGAAATTGTCAATTCAGCACCCCAACTTTCACCTACAACATGATAACACCAGGCCCCCAACCAGTTTTGCTACCACACTGCTCATTGCAAAATTAGACTGCACTGTCTTACAAAATCCGCAACACAGTCCCAGTTTAGTGCATTTAGGCTTCCATCTCTTTGGGCCTCTGAAATATGGGCTACATGGTGAATGTTTTCAAGACTCGCGTGATGTTTTCAAAGCTGTAAGAAAATGGTTAGCCTCAGCTGGTTCAGATTTTTACAAGCGCAGCATGCAGGCTCTGGTTCATTATTGGCAAAAGTGCCAGTTGTGGTGACTATATGGAAAAATGACAGTCTGCAGGTGAAATATTGCTCTATTTAGCTGTGCTATTGTGATTTATGTATCTCCTGTAGTTTTTGTGAATAAAAACAGGAGGCGTTACTTCCTGAGCGACCCTCATACATATAGCTGAAAACCACAATCCTTTGTTTGTTTCAAGCGATTGAAAACGAGTATGATTGTCTCCAGTCACGTGATTTTAGGCAGGTTATCACCAGCTCAAGGCTGTACATAGGTAAGGTTTAGACCCATACCTGTCAAACACAGTTTAGTCAGTTATCCATATTGATAACAAAAATATCCGTGTAAAGGTCCAAGATGGCAATGCTTTCGGTCCGAACCTCTAACTGTAGATGTAATTACATTATTATGTGTGTGTGTGTGTGTGTGTGTGTGTGTGTGTGTGTGTGTGTGTGTGTGCTGTGACGCTGATGCTCCAGGTCCAGGGGTAGAGTGGACGTAATTTTTTTGTATGCATGGTATTAGTCAACACTCAAAAAGGCATACTAATGGAGGAAATTAAATTTAAAGTCAATCAGATCCACTTTATAGCAAGAGTGAATCGCATATTTTTAAGAAAATAACCATGCATAACGGTAAAATATTGCACATTAAAAACATAGAATGCCGGCCGGAATGGCCGAGCGGTTCTAGGCGCTACAGGCTGGAACTGCGCGACCGCTACAGTCGCAAGTTCGAATCCTGTCTCTGGCATGGATGTATCTGATGTCATTAGGTTAGTTAGGTTTAAGTAGTTCTAAGTTCTAGGGGACTGATGACCTCAGAAGTTAAGTCCCATAGTGCTCAGAGCCATTTTGAAAAACATAGAATGATAACAGGAGGTCACAGACTGGCAGACAGAGCCACTGAGCGATCCTGGTGATTCACCTGTGACAGACGTAACTCATTCAAAATGTCAACACACATAACATTGAGTGTCAAATACAATACTAGAACACACCAAACATACATCATATATTACTGCAGAGGTAAAGTATTGACGTTATTCTGTTGTAAACACACACAGAGCTCACTTTCACTATTAGGTGTCAGCTTCCCATGGAGGCCGCCACTGTCCTGGGTTGGTTCAGATTAGTGTTCGAAAGATGAATTCACCTGCATTGAGGTACATTGTTTGTGATGAATCCTCAAGCCGCTACATCTATGAATGTTTTTCAGATCCAACTGTACAAAGTCATGGATAATGACTGGGATAGATCTATCTACACAAATTGCAGAATTATATTTAGGACGGATCCATCTGTGCAAAACTTTTGAGATAATGTTTGGTGTGAATCCTCTGATATATTATATGGGATAGTGTCCAGAAATGGATCGACTGGTAGTATGCCTGGGAGGCAGGGTGGGAGCCCCAGCAAGAAGCCAACATACAAAATAGTGTAACTAACCTATGCGTGATTTTATAACAGAACAAAATCAACACTTTTGTGTATTCAGCACTACATGTATGTGCATGTGTTTTAGCATTGGCTTTGGCGCTTAGTAATGTCTGTGCTGAAATTTGGAAGAAATATGCTTTGTAAATACCATGTCTGCATTGGGACTCAGTCTCACAGTTGGACAGTAAAAACAGTAACTCACAGTCACACATGGTAATTTAGGCAACAAGGGTGTACATAGACACTTGTAGATTTACATATAGAAAGTGGGAAAATATAAAAAACAGGAAGAAATGGAAGAGTGTGAAAATGGTAAAAAATGTCAAAAGTAAAGTAAAATTCGGATACAATGTTGTCATACAGAGTATGTGAATATATACTTAGGAAGTAGTTGCAATTTGTGTCATAAGCAATAGATCAAAGTGTGTGGAGATATCTTGAATATTATCCTGGAAGGATACAAGTTCGTACCAAAAAAGAGAACTAGTAGAATCACAGCACCATCTGCTCCCAAAATGACTGAGAGATCTGCATTAAAGATTGAGACAGACCGCAGACCTCTTGAGCAAAACATATGGAGTTTGTTTTTATACAGAGTGAGGGAGAGACATAATGTCACACATGCACATAGAAGTAAAAAAGCATTATACCAAAGGAGTAATAGTTAGAGTGGGGCTGTAGGCCCTTAAGATAATAACTAGATATTAGAGAAGGATTGACACCACATACATTTTAATAATGGAAAGACCGTGCATTCTAGAGAGACCTGGTGACAAGACGAAATTGTCGTCCTCTCACTGAACGTAAGGAAACGGTAATATTTTTTTATTTGGGTTCTGAATGCTGTGGTCTCTCCCAATACATGTGAGTTGTAAGTCGTATGTATCTAGAATCATAAAAATACTGGGTTGCAGTGTAAGATGGTTTGACTTCATAAACAATAAGTGATACATGTGGAGCACATACTGACGCTACAACACATGAAATCCTGACAAATTTGCTGATCAGAGGTTCCACATATTTTTTCTAAATGATTTAGATTAGCACCTAGTAGTATTACTCGGTGTTTATCCTAATTTTTTAAAACTATTTGTCTTACTTTTAAGCTTTTTTTTTATTTCTCTCTCAAGCAGTATCAGTTGTGGGAAATTTACTGCTCTTGACACATATACAATTGATTGTTTTGGAGGAGAATTAACTCATACTGGAGACAGAGGAGCCCAGAGGTAGTGTCAGCATGATGACTGTTTCATATCTCATCGCTGCTGCATGGCAGGTTACGTCAGTCACAGTTGAACTGCCAGGGTATTCAAATATCTGTCTGTGCCAGCCTGTGAACTCCTGTCAGTATCCTGTGATTTTAATAGTTAACATTTTCCCGTTTTGCATTATTGTTTTTTTTTTTAAATAAGCAATTGCACTCTTGCTATAGGGTGGATATGGGCGGCGTTAAAGAGAATTTCCTCCATTAGTATTGCCTTTTAGTGTGCTGCCTAACACTATGCATACAAAAAAGTTATATCCACCCCTCCCCTGGCCCTAGGGCATCCACGTCACAGCATACACACACAAAATAAAGTAAATACTTCCACACTTAGAGGATATGACCGAAAGGATTGACATCTTCGTCTTTACACAGGGGTTTTTGCTACCAGTGCGAATAACCGACCAAACTGCGTTTGACAGGTGGAAGTCTAATGCAAAATGTTATATGCCTGTGTATAATTCTCATTATTTAACATGGAAATCCATTACACAAACCCATGCTGTTGGTGTGCTCGTATAAAGTACCACAAAACGATATATAAACACCACCCATGGAGTTCTATAGGTACAAACATTCGGATTTTTATCAATTTTTTTAAAAAATATGGTAGAAGCAAGTAAGAGCTTGATACAGACGTCTGGTTGTGTTGCCAGATAGCGGCCACCCGCAGGGGCGTGGCATGCTCTATGGTCTATGCGACAGCGAATGCCTGCTGCTAGTTAACGCTGTGCAGCTCTAATGTGTTGCCTCACAGATGGTACACCAGTAAAAAATTATCCTCTGACTATGAGCGATTTTTCATGCTTCCATCTGTAGTTTCTACGCTAATGGACACCTGCAAAAGGTTCGTTACTAAAACATGTATGGCATTCTTTGAACAGAGTCGACAGTGGCGTCTGATGCATACTGGCCATGGCAGCAGCGGTTCTCAAAGCGCCAGCAAATTATTCTTCTCTTTAAATAGCGGATGCCCTAACAACATGATGAACCAGCGTGTACAGAACAAACAAGTTAAGCATAAAGTAGTGGGACCCTCCACTTTTTAAAATTAGGAGGCCAGTGCCCCAAACATGTAGATCTGTTGCTATTTTCCGAAGGCGAGAAGCAACACTACGTATGGATCAAAAGCATGCCCCACTTACTTTCCAACCAACTGAGTAAAAACACATAAACGGTATTTTTTCCTTGGTTCCTCAAGTCTTGACAAAGAATGAGTATCTTGATAGGCACCTCATTGACTGCTCGAACCAGGAACCAGCATGTGTGGAAATGCCTATCCAGGATAAAAAATTCTTAAAAGTTTAATAACGCCACTACCAGGAGTGATGCACCTTCGTCATATATGCCAACTTCAAGTGCCTCCCAGGTTCAATAGTGTGTTATGAAAGCGACCACACAGACTCCCATACTATCTTCATACAATGGCACATATCGTATGTGACATCATGCTATCGTATGCTTGTGTGACTCCACTTGCAATAAATTCGAATCATACGTTGGCGATAACCCTGCAAGATAGTTGCTTGGTGAATTCCAAACACTTGCATGTGATGTTTATAGGATTTATCGCAACAGCCTTCCCATGACCGACTCCCAGGAGAGTGATGCCTTGTAGTGTACACTGAGTTGATTGTCATATTTGTGGGCTGCCATGGGATAGAGAACAAGAAAGTCGGTGTAGAGATAATTGTCATCTAATGGGGGACTTTCATATTGCAGCCCAAAATGCATGCAACTTTAAGTACTGACTATCACGGCACATACTGTTCTCCCTTCAAATTTGAGTGGGCATCATGCCGACTTTCTCATTCAGCATTTGGGTGATTTTGGTTTGAAGGGGGATGAGGTCAGTGTCACTTCTGACACTGTTGAATAGTACATTCTTTTCCCAAGAGGATCACGCCAAGAATACGCTCCACTTCCTAGATACATTATGTTTCAAGCAGGCATTTCTTCAGAAACTTGCTGAGACAATATACGAGGAGGATATGGATATCACCAGAGCTGCATATCCTGATGCTGCAAAGTTCAGCTTGTGATAAAGAAGGGGGTCTTTCCATATGAATATGTGGATTAAATCGAAAGACTCAACGAGATGACATAGCCTTACATACCCGCATTCATCAGTAAACTAACAGGCACTGCCATAATAGATGTGAAGTATGTCAGGAATTCAGCATCCCGGACTTAGGAGAACACACAAGATTACACATGAACAATGATGTACACATGCTTGTGGACATTTTCGAGAGATCCTGACTTGTATGCCTTGGCACATACTTTCTGGACCCTGCCTTCAATTTTACCATGCTAGTAATTTTGTGGAACACAATGTTAAGAAGAACGTATATCTGCATCAAACTGTTGACCAATGTCGACATGCTGCTCTTCATCGAATGCAGGAGCCAGGTGATCTTTCCCAGTGTGTGCATAGGTACACCATGCTGAATCTCCCCCCCCCCCCCCCCTTCCAAAAAAAAGGAGCGAGGAAGAGTACAGGCCATCTGACGATTTACGTTACATTCTTTACTTGGATGTAAAAAACCTCTACGGATACAGCATGCAACGAAGTCTGCTGTTGGGAGGGTTGGTTCAAATGGCTCTGAGCACTATGGGACTTAACTTCTGAGGTCATCAGTCCCCTAGAACTTAGAACTACTTAAACCTAACTAACCTAAGGACATCACAAACATCCATGCCCGAGGCAGGATTCGAACCTGCGACCGTAGCAGTCGCGCGGTGCCGGACTGTGCACCTAGAACCGCTAGACCACCGCGGCCGGCTGTTGGGAGGGTTCCGAAGGATGTCCAAAGGGAAATCGTCAGACTGAAGGATGAGACCCATGCTGTGGTTGCAGATACTGGTGAGGGATATGTTCTGGAGGTAAAACTGGCATTGCCATCTCATTTTTACGACGAGCACAGCGATTTGCTGCTGTGTATGGAGCGCCTAGTCCCGCAAAATGGCTCTGTCCCAAAGTTGTTAACGATGCTGAGGAATAAGCAGAGACATATTCTGCACTACAAAAACTCCTGCAAATCTTAGATTGGGGATGAAACTTGTATCACTCACAGCATTTCCTTCAAGGAATGTTGCTGGTTGAAAGAGTACGTTGGTGTGCTCTCTAGCTATATTCATCTTTGAAAAATAATTTTCAAGTTAATGTATAATTTAACTGTCGGAAAACCCATGGCAAATATTGGAGAATGCCGTGAAATTCATTTAATTTACCTATTAGATGGGCACTATGGCGAAAGGGGTTGCACCACCAGACCAAATTTCTACATCTACATCCATACTCCGCAAGCCACCTGACGAACTGTTCACAATATTCAATTAAGGACTAGCCGCTGTGGGGATGACTAAGCTTTGAGTGCATTTCACGAAGCCTGTCTGTATCGGTAAGTATGTTCTGGACCTCTCTAAACTCCACATGTACCTATTCCATTATGACTTTGTGAAGCCGAACTTGGCCAATCCCAAGTTACTTTATATGGATACAGACAGTTTTATGTACTGAATGAAAGGTTGTGATCTGTTTGAAGTAATTAGGTGTAGTCATGAAGAATTCGACACTTCTGGGTATGTGACCGGTATTGCTTTTGGAATAACACCAGAAAACAGGAAGATTATCTGACTGATGAAAGATGAGGCGAATAGTTTGCAGATTGTGAAGTTTGTAGGGCTGAGGACGAAAATGTACACATACCGCATAAATGCAGGTGCCACATAAAGGCGTGCTAAGGATGTACATTGTATAGCCTCAAAGGCTATCTTAGTAGAGGATTACAAGAGATGCTTACTTGAGTACTTATGTGTTGCTCCACATATGGTGCGCCAAGTCGTCTTTCTATCGAGATGTCATGAGGTACACACTGCACTGCAACTGAAAATATGACTGTCACATGATGATGACAAATGGTTCATCTGAGGCGATGAGAGCGGCACCCTCTTATACTCACATTATTCATTGAGTGATTGAGACTATTGAGACTGTGGCTGGTTAATTTATTTGTAGATGGTGCATGTGTGTGTGGAATAGTTGTATGAACTACATGTCGTAGTTGTGTGTGTGTGTGTGTGTGTGTGTGTGTGTGTGTGTATGCATGCCTGGTGCTTATATCTTGTGTTCCCACTACCTGTGCATGTGTAAATAATCTATATATTTGGTTGTGTGTGGTTTTTGTTCACCTGCTGTTGACAGTCCCCATTTCCCGTAAAGTGTATATAGAAAAAAATGATAAGAAAAAAATGATAAAACTGTAAATACTGTATATACAATGAAGGAAAATGTAAATATTGTATGAGAGAGTAACAGCTGCACATAGAAACGAAACTGGAAATGTAGTATTTTAGCTCCTCTTCTCTATACTATCTTTAGTACAAATAAATGTACCTGATAGTCACAAGTCATCACAAAAAAGCAACTTTGTAAATAAAACCAATGTATAAATGAATGGAAAAAATGGCTGCGTAAATATACCAACAAAAAATTGTAAAAAATTAGATTTGCAATTTATTTTATATAATAAAAAATATCTTTGTAAAAAAACGCTGTATATATGTCATCAGAAGCAAATAGTTTTGTGAATAAAAGAAAAAGTTGTTCATAAACAACAACAAAAATTATTGTAAAAATTATATTACAAAACAGAAATTTTTAATAATAAACTGTTAGATAATTTATTATATCATTGTTATCATTTCCATACCTTTGCACTTTAGTATTATTTCTGATAATGATTTGTTTATAACAATCCTGAGACTCTCCCCACTACTCACAGAGCTCAAATGAAGCAATTGAACTAGTTGTAAAGGATTATAAAGGGGAGGGAGAGCTTGAATATTCTTGGTCCAAGGGATTGGGGAGGGATTTTCCACCATTTTAGTGTGCTCCAATTGGTCCAGGGGTTTCTGACGTATTTAGTATCACAGGACCAGTATTGAGTGATGTCATGACCTTAATATACCTTGCACAGTTGCCTAAGGTGTTTGCGTAGTGCAGGGGAGGGGTTCACGTTAATGAACTCATAGCATGAATGTGTAACCTGAAACTGGATGTGTAACACCAGAAGTGACCTTGAGATAAGTTCGTTATCTCTGCTTGAATCAGCACTGGTAACCTATTGCTAATCAGTTACAGAGTTATTATTTCACTGGATGTGTGGGTTGCCCATCCCCATTCCCCTGGCTTGAAGTGGCGCTGCTATCCTACTTCATTCGATGGGGAAACCCGGCCAACCCTCTCCATAAGATTTTGTGAAACTTTCTCAAAGAATACTTACAAATTTGACTGCCACTCGATCCGTTTATCCAGTCCACTTTGAACTTTGTCGCTTGAACACATGTGTATCAAATTTTTGAATTTCGAATCTCTTAAGTTAACTCTGCCCTTCCTGCCTGTGGTAGAGCACACTAACCAGCACGTCAGAAACTTTGATCAGGTATTCACGGTTTAACATAATTTTGATGTATTCAGTGGTATTGAGGCGGTGCGACCTCCACACAACGGAAAATTCAGTATTGTCTTTATTTAAGACTACATAATGTGAGAGGTGCAAAAACAATTATTACTGCTTTAGTCGGCACAACGCTGACGATGTAGTCAAATTTCCTCAAACATATTGTAGACTAATGTGGGATATATTCCGTCTTCTGCAACTGTAATAAGTGTCTCATTTAGACCAGGCGCGTTTCATTTTATTTTAAAGTACCTTCAGTCGTCAGTTTATTTGGCTCCTACTTGCATTGTACGTTTGCAGTTTAGTGTCATGTTGTAAAGATACTACTACAACCTGATATACTTTTTCTTTTATTCTCGTTTTTTCTTTTCGCGTCGAAGATAAATTTGCAATTGTACAGGTTGTGTGTTTCTTCCTACATACACTGACGGAAAAATATTGCAACATTAATAACGAGTTGTTAGACATAAACGAAAGTTGGTAGGTGTGTTTCTATACCTGAAAGATGATGGCTATTCAAATTTCGCGCCAGTCGCATAAGAGTGGCTCAAATAGCGCCACTATGAAGATGCAAATCAGGTTTGCTTTCAATACGCGCTGTAACGATCATGAGCCTCGATTAACTTACTTGACTTGATACTACCCAAGAATGCCTTTAAAGCGACAAAGACGTCATTATTAACATCTCCTGAGTTTGAACGAGGTCGTATAATAGGGCTACGAGAATCTGGATGGTCCTTCTGCAATATTGCAGGAAGACTTGGCAGGAATGTAGTCACAGTACATGATTGCTGGTAGCGGTGGTCACAAGAATATACGGTGGCTAGAAGACCGAGCTCCGGATGGCCACTAGCGCTACCGAGAGGGAAGAGCATCGTGTTTGGTGTATGGCTCTGGCGCATCGTACTTCATCTGCAGCAGCAATTTGAGCAACAGTTGGCACCACAGTGACACAACGAAGTGCTTCAAATCTGTTACTTCAAAGACAGCTCCGAGACACGCGCCTTGTAGCGTGCATTCCATTGACCCCCAACCACCGTCACTTGAGACTTTAGTGGTCTCAAACGAAAGCATATTGGAGGGCAGGCTGGACATCTGTTATGTCTTCTGATGAGAGCTGGATCTGCCTCGGTGCCAGTCATGGCCGTGTGTTGGCAGAAGAATGCCAGTTAAGGGCCTGCAATCAACTTGTGTGCATGGTAGGCACACACACCTGGAGTTATGGTTTGGGACATGATTTCGTATAATAATTTGGCATCAGTCTGGTGATTCGACATGTTGGGCTTCCATTCATGAACAGCATTCCAGGGTAGTTTCCCAACAGGAAAACTTGCCACATCCCACTGTTGTAACCCAGCATGTTGCACAGACATCCAAAACCCGCACAACACAATACATGCACATCTGCATGCTTGCATTCATTACTCTGGCTGTTACACCGGTAATAAAAGTACCAGCATTTTACATTTGCAATGGCTTATCTCGCACTTACGTTAGCCTGTGATGTTGGTATGTTAATCACTTAAATATGTCACCTAGATAAATGTATTCAAGAAATTTCATTACCCTAGGGTAATTACTTTTTGGAGTTGCGATTTTTCTCTGTCACTCCATAAAAGGCTGTCATATGAATACGACTCACATGGAAACAAAGTTATCGCCATAACTGTTAATTCTTATCCCATTGCGAGACAAGATGGTCAGTGCCTTCATAGAAAAAATGTTTGCGGTTCTTTACGGAATTATGATTGTACCCAGGAGAGCACCTCTTTGTCCGATGCTAATCGACAGTCACGAATGTCCTTATTCGAGCCCCAAAAAAATAGAAATCGCCTGGGGAGAGATCAGGAGTAAGGGGCCAAAGCAGACATCAGCACACATTTTGGGTTTCCTTCATCAGGGGCAAGTATATAATCAGGGGCAAACCTATTGTTCACTTTTCGCTGACAGGTCCTTAAGTTATTGTTCTGCTAAGAGGATTAAGACCCCCTGGGGATAATCCATTCTTCTGATTGACAGGTCCTTAACCTATTGTTTGGTTAAGTGGTTCTCCCTGTCATCCCTACCCCTCCCACCCTCTTGGAAACCCGCCACCACTTCTGGAAAACAATTTAGACAATGGTTGGTATTGTTTATTTAAAAAAATTAGTGGTATGGAACTTAGTTTATTTACAGAATTTGTCATGAAATCGACTGCAGTGTGCGGAATATTTAAACAAGTGTGGCGCTTTTTGCATTCCGATTGTGAAAAGAAACAAGTAATTGCTTTGTCACAGATCGCTGAAACATATCTCAACAACTTTCTCACATCTCGCCATGACGATGAGAGCCTGAGAAGCAGCAGGGCTCGGGCATGCGCTAATCCTAAGCACACTTCCTGTGTGCATCCACAGCCATCTCAAGTGGTCTGAATGCATGAACCAGCCTGTTGATACTGGCGCACACAAGAGACGCCTTCCTTCCAAACCAAATGCATGACTGGGAATCAATCCAGAAATACTGTTGAAGTTAATAAATAAATAATTTCCTGTCACATGATCATAATGTATGGGATAAAAGGCAGACGTAGCCCCTATTTCACACACACACACACAAATTGACGATGTCACAAAACTGAAAGCAGGCTGACTCGAAATACAGTTTTAAAAAAATCATTGCATCCAAAGAGAGAGAGAGAGAGAGAGAGTTGTAGTTTGCTTTGCAGATGATGTTGGAACTAGCACGAGATTTTTCATTCCCCAATGGGCTCTATATTTCCCCAGCCTTCCTAGCACACTTTCTTGTGTTGCATTTCATGGGCTGCTACAGGAGTTATTATTAAATCCGGTGCAGAATATCACATACTGAAGATGTCACAAATATTGCTTCAGTAGATGTGCCACAGGAAATATTAATTAAATTGTTAATATAGGCGTTTAAACAATTTGCTTGACACAGTTTAAAACTACTCGAAATAAAAAAGACCTACTCTGCACTGCGTGCATGCAACAGTGTTGACGAGAAAATTCATTAAATAATCGAAACTTATTTTTATTTGATATCAGGACTGGAGGCCCTGATGTATGAAATAATAGTTGAAATTTCAGATTTCGGGGTGAATTTATACTGTCATGGTTACAGATTTCCTGATCACTACAGATCCGATAAGTGTATTTCTTTTTAAAAGTGCTATAGAATTACTAAGTTGCCTGATTCTCTCAGCTACACCAGGACGAAGAAGGAGGGATAAAAGGGTCTATAACGTGATAGGATAGTAACAACAACAAATACTGCTGCGATATATTGAGAAACACGATCCGTTCACAGCTAGATGACTGAGATCGTTCAAAACGCTCTTTCACCCCACATACTCACCTTCCAGACACTCTCACGCACCCTACCGCAGTACAGCGCCAGTGCTACTGCCCTGTACGCGGCCCAGGACCGCAGCTACAGAAGTGTGTGTCAGCCAGAGAGAGACCATCGGCCGTGGAGAGCCCCCAGCCCAGGAGGATCTGAGTGGTAGGAGTTCGAATGCTATCGATACTCCTGGCACAAGCACTCGTCATATTGAATCTTCTCAAATTTCCATGGAGTATACATGTGACACATGTGGTCTGAGTATTTGTTCACTATTCACCTGTCCAGAGGGAGAAATAAACCAAATTGCCATAAGCCAGAAGCTATCTCAGATTCTCTTAACTGGTGTACAAAGGATGGGCCAGTCCCAGCACAAAACAGAGGCATGTGCTGAGATACTGTTTCCGGCCCCGACCTGATTGCTTGCTTTTGTACTTTCTCGACCATCTTCAGACTCACAAGAATATTGGGAACCAGGCACATGTTTATCAGTGTAGCTACAATTAAATATTACAATAGCTCCTGCAGTCTGGCACTGGTCGATGTATTGGAAATGTCACCTCTCGATGGCTGTAATTCTGGAACATATCTCAGTAGCTATAGCGCACAGAATTTCCCACATAAAATCTCTCTCATAACGTTATGGCTATTCATGTGCTGAATCTATACCTCCCTCACATTAGGACACACACTCATTTTCTCTGGACATCCCGGAACATTAGCCACAGTAAGTTTACACTGTAACATATACACATTTCACACAAGCAGTGCAGTTATCGTTTACATGTGTAGAGCACCCGAAGAAATTATGGTATGTCCACACTAGTATTGGGACAAGGGGGCTATGAGCCCACTCTGCATTGTTGCCAGATGTATCTAAGATCGCGGCGATGACGTCATCCAAGTTGGCGGCGATGACGTCACCCAAGATGGCGGCGTGTAGGCTTGGCAAAAGTGCATGACGCCATAAAAGATGGCGGCAATGACGACAACCAGGATGGCGGCGATGACGTCATCAAATATGGCGGATTTTGACAGGAAAGTGCCACGCTCCTCTCCCCCAGAAAACTAGTGGGAAGTTCAAATTCCACGAGGATAATGCACCACACCCCAGTTATCTCTACTAAGCAAAGAAAATCGTGGGAAGATAGCTCACTTGGGGTACCTCCACTAACCTAAGTCAACCGAACACCAATCCCTCCTATGAACTGGCGCCAAGTATGAATTTTGGCGGTAAATAAAGCTCACTTGGGTTTCGCTGCTAATCTAAGAAAATCGCGCGAAAGAAAGGACACTTGCACTAACCACAGTCGTCCTACTGCCACCTCCCCCAAAGGATTTGTGGGAAAAGGACTTAGACATAAGTCTTTATTATTTAACCAATTTCATGCAGGTGTATTCACCATGCGGTCCATAGCCCAACTGACTTAGTACACATCGCCACCGCCAGAGGGCGCTCTAATCTGTGATGTAATCCAAGATGGTGGCAAACAGTGTGTTCACCATGAGATCTGGACTCAAACTGACTTAGTACATATCGCCACCGCCAGAGGGTGCTAAGATGACATCAGGTGATGATGCAAGTACCGTTACCTAAGATAGAGGCATACAATGTGTTCACCACGATGCCTAGTACATATTGACAGCACCAGAGTGCGCTATTGTGTACTTGGAATGAATTTTCGCGAATACCACACCCACCTGGTGTGGTGTGTGCACTGTAAGACCTTCAGTACACACACCATCAGATTATTTGACTTGTCACTCTAACGAAGTAGGCGAGTGTCAGAAATAGGTCTCATGGTCTTATCGTGGCGTGTTTATCTTCTGCCATTAGGTCAGACGATAGAAATGCCACTTGCACACTTAGAGCAGCAGATTGATGGTGACCAACTTTAAACAGAACTTGACTAATTTTCACACACATTTATTAAAATAATAACAAGCATGAAAATAACTTAACTTGGTTCTAGATGCTATTTACAATTGACAATCTGAAGTTCCTTTGGTCTTGGGACATTAACCTTATTCTCACACATCTCTGATACTTGACAAAGTGTCTATTCATTTATCTTCATGGCTATGTACAGGAATATGATAATCTTATTAGGCACAGACTGAAACTTGACTACAGACTAATGCAGACTGACTAATTGGAGGTCTGTACACTCATTATAATACCTCGTGCATTCAGGTATCACTGCACAAGTGTGATCCGCAAGGAGAAAAGGTTCTACGTTAGCAGCAATCTCACTGGCTGCATTACATATTAATACGCGGACTGGCGGAAGCAGGAATTGGTCCGTCTCTAAGACAGCTCCATCTCGTAGTGCGGAGACGGACGAGTGTGCGCCTGCGCTGTTGTGCTTAGCGGGGCGCGATCTAGTGGGAAAGTTGTGTACGCGCTGACTCCACGGAAATATGTACACAACACCTGGACTTCAAAGGAAATAGTTAAAAGTCTCCACCATGATCCTCAACCAACCGACACGTCCCCTTACCAACCCATGATGTCTGGCTAACATGCACTAACATGAACTAATGTGCACGGCACATAACGTCATCCAAGATGGTGGGGCGAAATGACGGGAAAACGACTTTGCAAGCAATGTCTCCACCACAAGATCTAGGCTCCAACTGACATAGTACACATTACTGCCACCAGAGGGTATGGTCATCCCTCCTATGGCCTAATGCCAGATGGTGGTCTGTAGGGGGAAAATGGTGCGAAAATCACTCATGCTGTCCTGGGCTGCTGGGGAGAGTAAGGAAGGAGTGTAATCTGTTTAGTTTGGAACATTTTATTTAGAAACTGAGTGTATTTATCACACTGATACAAAACACACACTCTCACATGTTTGGGGCCATCTCACACAGCCCACAGACCTGCAGACTACTTCCAAATAACACTCTCAGGACATGCAAACAACTCCTAATTTACCCAAATAATTTAAGTACAGACATACAGACTCCTCCTAAATAATGCAGCACACTGATGTATAGACATGCTCAGTACTCGTAAACTGTCCATATAACGCATAGTGTAGCCTACAGACATGCTCCCTGTCAACTAGAGCGCATAGGAGGTTAGTGGCAACCGCTGCCAAGTGATTGGCCATCAGCTGTCAAACGACACACAGGTGCCCTCAGGCATGAGGCTGCCACATCCCTTTCATACTTGATTTGTGAGAAATTCCTATCCAAATACGTGTTCACCTAGACACACATGCTGACGTGATCGGGTGGGAGTGCAGTCGCAAGCCACCAAACGCAGGTGAATGTTGCATGTAGGCGCCGTCGATGACGCAGTCGGACGGGAGTGAAGACTTATTTACAGAGGGCAGACACTCCAAGCTTGACCACATGCACGGGTTCGTCGGTAGCCCTGCTCTAACTGCGGTCAGGCGAAGACCCTGCAGAAATCCATTACACAATAGCTCAAGATCCTTTCTCCTTAGCCATTCTAACGGACCATGCGTGACGTGTCGTTGACGCTTCACCACGCATAGCTACTTACCATCGCAAGCGCATCTAGCAACGTTCTCAATGTTATATGAATCCACATTACTATCTAAAATGATAACCAAGTCGAAATCTAGAAAACTGCATAGTCCCCCCAGAAGTACTTAACGTGCGCTTTTGTAGTAGTTTCGTGTTGTCTCAGCTTGTATGCACGAAAATTCTTGCCCTAACAGAACATGTTTTCGAAAATAACGCACAATAACGTCGAATGCAGTCTTCCTCGCGGACCTAACGTGGTACCCACTCCATCACATGCTACCCTTCCTGCTCCCAACATACGCAAATGTTCTCACAGCTATGTAGAGGCTCCTCTATCCCAGCACAAAGGATGTGAATGAATGGAGCATTATGATTGGCTCTTATCGAATTTACTCGCCGAATTACTGATGCAGCCGGTATCCAAGCACCATCCACCTCTTCTTTCTGGGATTTCCAGCTGTAAAATTATTTTTCACAGATCGCTAAAGTGCATTGATAGTTAAACCCATAAATTTGTCTATAAATCATCAAATACATACCAGACTCACAATGATATTGGAAGCCAGGAACATGCTACCATTGTAACTACAATTAACGATTACCATTGCTGCAACAGTCTCACACCGATAATTGTACAGTTAATTTCTCCTCTTGACGGCTGTACTCCTGGAACCAATCTCACTATTTATAGTGCACATAATTTTCAACATAAAAAATCTCTCGCCGTTATAGATGTGTTCAATCTATACGTCCCTCACGATAGGACACACAGTCGTCCTCTCTAGTCATGTCACAACATAAACCACATTAAGTTTACAATGCAATATATATATACATTTTACACAACATAAGCCACAATAACTTTACAATGCAATATATACACATTTTACACAAACAGTGCAATTATCTTTCATATCTGTACAGCACCCAAAAAAATTATCTTATGTCTACACTCACACTGACTTTGTCACAATGTACCTCCTCAGTCCTAGCGAAGCACCATCGATCTCTTCTCTCTTTCTACACACGTGATATTCACCCGCAGTAAACTATTTTACACTAATCGCCTTATTGCACCGACAACTAATTCTCGCAATGTGCCGTAGATATCGTCAAATACATAAAGACACCTTATTTACACTCTCCTCCCACTGGGGCCAGAAGTTAGAATATTAGTGCATGAAAGCGATCTCCAACTCACCATTATATCAATGTATACCATTTCGATGTACTAAACATACAATTCCTATCCGACGTCATACAAAATCACCCCTTTCACATCAGAATGCCCTCAGTGAATCGAAGCCACTCTCAGAACTCATGTGCAAAGAACGGCTCATTACCCCCTCCGTACAAACGTGCTACTGCTTCTCCTTCTGGTCTGGACCTATCTGCATGCTTGCGTTTCTATAGACACCTCCAGACCGGGGATTACAAGAACATTCATATTTCCGCATCGTCTGCCATAATACTATATCATTTTCACAGTAGTTCTAGATATCAAGCACACAGCAGTAGCCTCCCGATCGCTCACGCAACAAAATTCCGAAGATATAGACTGGAAATTATTTCTCTACAAACCCCAAACTTTAGCTACATGGAGCGTGCTGTAGACCACTGAGTAACTACAAAAAAAAAAACACATGAAAAATCATATTTACACCCGCGAATACCGTTCCCACTGATTTAACATACTCCAAATCATCTCTATAATTTACAAGCCAACTAAGGTCTTTTCCATGTCTAGAGAACAGGCAATCGTATCTTCCACATCCCAGTTGCACACACCACAATCGATCTTATCTCAACTAATTAAAGGCGTGAAATATTCAGAAGCAGTCAACTGAACAATTTACATGGGAGGGAGTAACGGTCCAGCGCAAACGCACCTCCATACACAATCTTCTCAAATTTCCACATGATCACGAAAGCCGCCTATCTTACGATCGTGGTCTCAATTGAACGTCATTTGACAATGAGCGAAGTATCAGAAATACACCATGCTGTCGGCAGTGGCTCTGGAAATATAAATATCGTTACCTTTCTTATGAGTTGATATAGTCTTCCCATTGCTATCACATTACTCCAAGTCAAATCCATACCCTCCTTACGACTCGACATAGTCATTTCCTTTACATAAACACGTACTTTATAAACCTAATGCTCCAGTCAGAACATATCATGTATTCCTACTACTACTAATTATAATACTTCATGAATAGATGATTGCCTTCGATACGAAATAATACTGGCCGAAAATCAACGATCCGTGTGCATGTCTCTTAGGATTTTCTTGCAAGTCCCACCATCCTGTCCTAGAAAGAGTGACGTAATCGGTGAGATGTTAAAGAAAAACCCGATCGCAGCAACTACCGTATGTTACTATCACAAGCTGTCGTGGTTCTACAGGTGCACACAAGTATCTAGGTTAAAAGCTATACCCGCTTTACGAATCTAGGTTTTTTTCAGAGAAAACCTTGATGGTGATCATAGGAATGCGTATTACCGGCCCACGATGCACCCTCGGGATAAAATTAGCTCATTTTGAAAGTGATTCGGCTAAGAAATGTAGTATGTAAGCTGTATTTGCATTCCTTCACACCACCCCAACTAGGTAATTCTATAGTATTTCTAACGCATTCTGTCTCGATACCATATCAGAAGTTCTGCGATGTATCCACTGAATTATAGGCGATGACTGATTGAGAAGGAACATAAACAGTAGTAGTAGTAGATGTGCCGATTGAGGTTGTATGAAATATACACTAGCTTTTTCAAATCTCTAGCGTTATGGTACCTGCTAGAAATGATGTCCATCATTTGGAATCAGGTCTCTCCATTCAAGCCCATACCTGCGTTGTATCCTATTGACAATTCCTTTAATGATTATAACCACTACTCAATCATGTTTCTGGCACTCCCATATCTCGAAACGATTCACCTTTCCCGAACCTAGCTGCCACAGTAAAATTGCAACGTGGTTTTAGTCACCCCATATGCATCTTACAACTGCTTCCAATTCTACAGCTTCCCGCATGTGATCGTTCCAATTTAAGTCAGAACAGAGCAGAAGTCGGAGAAAGACATACCCACCACCTTCTGCAACTAGTGTAGAAACAGAATGACCTGAGTTAGTGCAACAGGACAGTGTTTTGACCATTCAGTGGAAATGCGAGCACTGTTGTACGTCCCCAAACTACCTACAAGTACTACAGATCCACATCCATTCAAATCAATCAGCCCAACATGCTATCATCGCTATTCTCTACCCCCAACGGAGAAAAATTACGAACTATAAAATCTCATCCGATTTAGAAGTCACACTGATGCTGATGTAATGACGCAAAGCTGTGATGCGGTCCAGGGCGAAGAAAGAGATTTCGCAATGCTTCCCCAGAATAGCGAAGCATGCAGCCCTCAAAGCATTCCTATCGGTATAACCAGTTCCTCACCGAATTCACAACTCAAACTGCTTCTGTTACTGCCACCTATTAAATATACAGGCGCTGTAGAGGCCACTTTGAAGTTTGACTAGCTATACTAGGCGAATGATCGTATCCCGCAGACTATATTAAATCCCTCTGATCCTGTTTCAAACACTATTTTCTAACACGCTTTTGTACAATGCGAAAAATGTCGTTTTTTTCCTGCGACGACTTTGAAGCCTTTGCCAGGTTCTAAATTGACGTTAAGAAGTTCTGATCCACGGCCTTTCGCAGGAAACTAGACTTTGCACCTTGTAAGTCGTATTCTTACGGCGGATAGCATAACACTGGATTAATTAAATAAAGGAGAGTTACAACATAAGCAAACTGGAAGAGTTTTACGGCATTGGCGTAGGTCTCTAAACTACAGTCCGAATGTCATTCACAAGCTCTACATTTAGACTCGTCTCTCACACTGACGGAATAGCTGACTACACTACATTCCCTTTCGACTGATTTCTCAAATTGCACTCAAGTACGCGATCACTGTTTCGCTGCTAGCAACTCCCAGAAGTTGCTGTCCATCAACCAAAACTTTTTCCCCAACTCAAACAAGCCATATCAGTCTGTCATTATGTGGTAACCAGTGCACAAATGGCATGGAAAAGACACTATCGATGTACTCTAAAAATAATTATCACAATTGATAGTGCGAATAATTTTACAGTAACTTTAACACTGGCCAATGATGTGACAGCATGTTTCCCCAGTTTCAGAATCATAGCTAGACCATCCCCTCTCCATTGCCAAGACGGATCCACATTCAAACGCTAACTCGGGTCTTCTGCGGGTCCTGCGAGCCGTCTGCGAGGTGTGCATGTCCACAGACATACAGAAAACAGAGCAAACACTCTCCGAATGTGGAGGTGACTGGATACAGTCGAGTACAGTGCCATATTACACGTACTGATGAGTGCATTATGGCTAGATGTCGGCAGCTGTGCTACATTTACAGGCAATTTTAGAACACAGAACGAGATGTTATGTCATGATGGATAGATCTGACCTAAAACCGATGGAGTGGCGAGAAATGACAAGGGAATAGGTATAAAATGACAGAATATAGAACGAAATTCTGTGAAATTGAGGAATTACTTGCGTATCTTCTAGTTCGCACTGAACAATTTGTACATGGAAACTAGTATGTGGCAGTAGTAGGACAACCTGTGTTCTGTTCCACTCTGCACTGTTGCCAAATTAATTCAAGATGGAGGCGATGACTTCATCCAAGATGGCGGCATGTAGACTTGGCAACAGAGCAAGACATCATACAATATGGCGGATTTTGGCGGGAAAATAGGTCAATTGTGCTAATGCCACTGACCTAACCCCCAATAAAATGGCGGGAAATTTGAATTTTGGCGGGAAATTAGGTCACTTGGGCTTTGCTCACTAACCTAACCCTGCAGAAGAAATAAGCGTGAAATTCAAATTCCAACAGGATAATGCCAACAAAATCTTACTTGTCTTTATTTTTATTCATTATTATTCATTATCATTTATTATCATTCATTAGCATTTATCATTATTTATTATTATTTATTGTTCTTATTATTTATTATTATTGGCCTACCTCCACTAGAAAATTGCGCCAAATCCAAATTACAACACGATAATGGCTGCAAAACTGTACTGGTATTTATTATTATACATTATCATTTATTATTATTTATTATTATTGGCCTACCTCTATTAGAAAACTTGCCAAATTCAAATTCCAACATGATAATGTCTCGAAAACTGTACTTCAATTTATTATTATTATTATTATTATTTATCCAAGGTGTCCGATTTTGGCGGGAAGAAAGCCATTTGCGTTACATGCATAACAAAAATCTGTCACAAGTTCAAATTCCAACACCATAATCCATCACACCTACGAAATAGTCCACATCCTACGAACTTTGACTGTCACTTATTTTTTCACGGCTAATCTATCAAAATCGCGTCAAATAATAAACTGCGCTTGTACTAATGTAATTCACATCCTCTGATTTTGGAGGGAAAAACGACTGAAGTCTTTATTTCAAGCAGTACTATCATCACTTGTTCTCCAACAGACTTAGTACAGATCTTCGAGATGGCGACACCAAGTGCACTCGCCACTAAGTCCAGACTCCAACTTACTTAGTTCAAATCGTCACCAGCAGAGGAGGCTGCCCCTGGCCGGCTGGGTCGACTTGTTTGTGTGTCGGCCGGCGCACACTACCCTGGTCCACTTCACAGCTCCCCGGCCCGCAGGCGCCACCCCGCGCTACCAGCTGGACCCTGTAAACATGTTTTCGCTGGACACACTGGAACCTACTGATGCCGACATCACACAACGGTCAGTTGTCCATTCACCACGTGGTCGACATAGAATGCACTGCCACACATTTGATGTGATAGTTGTTTTCCTGGACAGGTTCGAACGTGCCGATGCTGATGTCACACAGCGGTCGGTCAGTTTACGATCCTGCACGTGGTCGACATAGAATGCACACGTTCGTCGTAAGCATGTTTTGCTGCACAGGTTGGTACCAGCTGATGCCTACGTTACAATAGGTGGTCCAGCACATGTGTTTGCCACGCAGTCCATCTCTAAGTTAACAGATCACGCGATCTCTTTATTCAATCGACATAATGCTATTGCCTAATCCAAATTCGTCCCAAAAACACACAAGCGTATGTGTGAACCATCACTCGCCCCAACCTACATACCTCCGCAATTTAACCTAACACAAAGTTCACATCACTACTGAATTAAATTGCTCAATTAATTAACCTCGCTGCTGCAGAAAGCGCCATGTCCACCTGGACTTGGAATGAATTTTCGCGAGTGCCACACACACCTGGACTTCGAATCAGATAGTTAAAAGTCTCTATCACGATCCTCAACCGACTGCCACATCCCCTTACCAACTCATGTTCATGCACCGAGCTGTATTAACGTTTCGTAACGTACATTAACTTATATGACATTTTCTCTATAGAGATAAGTGAACTCTGAATTTTGGTAGTCACTTTGTGTTTCGCTACCAACATAAGAAAATTGTTGCAAACAAAGCTCATCTCCACTAACCTGTCACCCGACCGGCACCTCCTCCTAGGGACTGGTGGAAAAACGACTCAGCCAACACTAGACTGATCGAGAGAAGAAGGACTTTATTTTATTTGCCAGCACTTTATTTTTCGATTAATTATACACTCCTGGAAATTGAAATAAGAACACCGTGAATTCATTGTCCCAGGAAGGGGAAACTATATTGACACATTCCTGGGGTCAGATACATCACATGATCACACTGACAGAACCACAGGCACATAGACACAGGCAACAGAGCATGCACAATGTCGGCTCTAGTACAGTGTATATCCACCTTTCGCAGCAATGCAGGCTGCTATTCTCCCATGGAGACGATCGTAGAGATGCTGGATGTAGTCCTGTGGAACGGCTTGCCATGCCATTTCCACCTGGCGCCTCAGTTGGCCCAGCGTTCGTGCTGGACGTGCAGACCGCGTGAGACGACGCTTCATCCAGTCCCAAACATGCTCAATGGGGGACAGATCCGGAGATCTTGCTGGCCAGGGTAGTTGACTTACACCTTCTAGAGCACGTTGGGTGGCACGGGATACATGCGGACGTGCATTGTCCTGTTGGAACAGCAAGTTCCCTTGCCTGTCTAGGAATGGTAGAACGATGGGTTCGATGACGGTTTGGATGTACCGTGCACTATTCAGTGTCCCCTCGACGATCACCAGTGGTGTACGGCCAGTGTAGGAGATCGCTCCCCGCACCATGATGCCGGGTGTTGGCCCTGTGTGCCTCGGTCGTATGCAGTCCTGAT
This sequence comes from Schistocerca serialis cubense, assembly GCF_023864345.2. Lineage (NCBI taxonomy): Eukaryota > Metazoa > Arthropoda > Insecta > Orthoptera > Acrididae > Schistocerca > Schistocerca serialis. The sequence continues at coordinate 1,008,829,196 of NC_064640.1, forward strand.
TGTGGCGCTCACCTGCACGGCGCCAAACACGCATACGACCATCATTGGCACCAAGGCAGAAGCGACTCTCATCGCTGAAGACGACACGTCTCCATTCGTCCCTCCTTTCACGCCTGTCGCGACACCACTGGAGGCGGGCTGCACGATGTTGGGGCGTGAGCGGAAGACGGCCTAACGGTGTGCGGGACCGTAGCCCAGCTTCATGGAGACGGTTGCGAATTGTCCTCGCCGATACCCCAGGAGCAACAGTGTCCCTAATTTGCTCGGAAGTGGCGGTGCGGTCCCCTACGGCACTGCGTAGGATCCTACGGTCTTGGCGTGCATCCGTGTGTCGCTGCGGTCCGGTCCCAGGTCGACGGGCACGTGCACCTTCCGCCGACCACTGGCGACAACATCGATGTACTGTGGAGACCTCACGCCCCACGTGTTGAGCAATTCGGCGGTACGTCCACCCGGCCTCCCGCATGCCCACTATACGCCCTCGCTCAAAGTCCGTCAACTGCACATACGGTTCACGTCCACGCTGTCGCGGCATGCTACCAGTGTTAAAGACTGCGATGGAGCTCCGTATGCCACGGCAAACTGGCTGACACTGACGGCGGCGGTGCACAAATGCTGCGCAGCTAGCGCCATTCGACGGCCAACACCGCGGTTCCTGGTGTGTCCGCTGTGCCGTGCGTGTGATCATTGCTTGTACAGCCCTCTCGCAGTGTCCGGAGCAAGTATGGTGGGTCTGACACACCGGTGTCAATGTGTTCTTTTTTCCATTTCCAGGAGTGTATTTATCACGAAATACACGCTCTGACATGTCCTACAGCATACAGACCTGCAAACTACTCCTACGTAACTCCTCGTATAAGGCTCTACACACACGCTTGCTAATTGTAAACCGTCAAAAAAACCGCTGCACAGCCTACAGTCATGTGAAGCACACATAAATAATTTAAAACATTTACGCCCATAGAACGGAACAACTCTTAATTCGTCTAAATAATAATTCATCTAAAGTACCCTGCTCGGTAATCGTCAACTTTTCAAAATCATACACCAGTCTTTATTTAAACAATTAGAGAGAGACAGCACCACCACCCTCTGCATTTGCCACTCAGTCCACGGTCCAGCTGACTTAGTACACAGAACCATCGACACAGGACACCCCCCTGACATCAGATCATTACTCAAGGACAGTTATCCGTGATGTAGGCAAACAGCGTGTTCTCCACTAGGCCTAGCACTCAGTTCCACAACCAGACTACTCTTTCATCCTTTTCTTGACGTAAACCAAGATCCTCTGCTTTAAAATTCCGCAAAACCTACTCAGACTGCGCTGTGCTGCTCGGGGAAGTAAGGAAGCACTGCACTCTATTTATTTTGAGCCCTTTTACTTAGTCATCGAGTATATTTGTCACACAGTCACAAAACACCCGCACTAATCTACCTGTGGTCATGTGACACAGCCCACAAACACGTAAACAACTCCTAATTTCACCACACAATAGCAAACTGCTCTTAAGTAATGCAGTACACAATATCCGCAGACGAACTCTGTACTCTTAAACTCTCCAAATAACGCACAGCACAGTCCACAGACCTGCTCGCAAAATAGTGCAACAGACGCGCCCAAACACCCTCACCCAATGCCCTGCCCCCAGCTGCCAAACCGACCAAAAGTCTCTACTCGGCCTCCCCCAAAACATGACCTCGTAATTTTTTCGTATGTTTTTTTATAGTTAGTGAGTGATTTACAGCATGCTGCACATCGATAAAGTTCGAGGTTTGTAGAGAATTAATTTGAAGTATACAGGGTGATTCACCTAACGTTACCGCTGGATATATTTCGTAAACCACATCAAATACTGACGAATCGATTCCACAGACCGAACGTGAGGAGAGGGGCTAGTGTAATTGGTTGATACAAACCATAAAAAAAATGCACGGAAGTATATTTTTTAACACAAACCTACTTTTTTTTTAAAATGGAACCCCGTTAGTTTTGTTAGCACATCTGCTCATATAAACAAATACGTAATCAGTGTATGTTTTGTATTAACCAATTACACTAGCCCCTCTCCTCACGTTCGGTCTGTGGAATCGATTCGTCAGTATTTGATGTGGTTTATGAAATATATCCAGCGGTAACGTTAGGTGAATCACCCTGCATACTTCAAATTAGTTGTCTACAAACCCCGAACTTTATCGATGTGCAGCATGCTGTAAACCACTCACTAACTATAAAAAAACATACGAAAAAATGACGAGGTCATGTTTTGGGGGAGGCCGAGTAGAGACTTTTGGTCGGTTTGGCAGCTGGGGGCAGGGCATTGGGTGAGGGTGTTTGGGGCGCGTCTGTTGCACTATTTTGCGAGCTGGTCTGTGGACTGTGCTGTGCGTTATTTGGAGAGTTTAAGAGTACAGAGTTCGTCTGCGGATATTGTGTACTGCATTACTTAAGAGCAGTTTGCTATTGTGTGGTGAAATTAGGAGTTGTTTACGTGTTTGTGGGCTGTGTCACATGACCACAGGTAGATTAGTGCGGGTGTTTTGTGACTGTGTGACAAATATACTCGATGACTAAGTAAAAGGGCTCAAAATAAATAGAGTGCAGTGCTTCCTTACTTCCCCGAGCAGCACAGCGCAGTCTGAGTAGGTTTTGCGGAATTTTGAAGCAGAGGATCTTGGTTTACGTCAAGAAAAGGATGAAAGAGTAGTCTGGTTGTGGAACTGAGTGCTAGGCCTAGTGGAGAACACGCTGTTTGCCTACATCACGGATAACTGTCCTTGAGTAATGATCTGATGTCAGGGGGGTGTCCTGTGTCGATGGTTCTGTGTACTAAGTCAGCTGGACCGTGGACTGAGTGGCAAATGCAGAGGGTGGTGGTGCTGTCTCTCTCTAATTGTTTAAATAAAGACTGGTGTATGATTTTGAAAAGTTGACGATTACCGAGCAGGGCACTTTAGATGAATTATTATTTAGACAAATTAAGAGTTGTTCCGTTCTATGGACGTAAATGTTTTGAACTATTTATGTGTGCTTCACATGACTGTAGGCTGTGCAGCGACTTTTTTGACGGTTTACAATTAGCAAGCGTGTGTGTAGAGCCTTATACGAGGAGTTACGTAGGAGTAGTTTGCAGGTCTGTATGCTGTAGGACATGTCAGAGTGTGTATTTCGTGATAAATATAATTAATCGAAAAATAAAGTGCTGGCAAATAAAATAAAGTCCTTCTCTCGATCAGTCTAGTGCAGGCTGAGTCGTTTTACCACCAGTCCCTAGGAGGAGGTGCCGGTCGGGTGACAGTTAGTGGGGATGAGCTTTGTTTGCAACAATTTTCTTATGTTGGTAGCGAAACACAAAGTGACTACCAAAATTCAGAGTTCACTTATCTCTACAGAGAATATGTCATATAAGTTAATGTACGTTACTAAACGTTAATACAGCTCGGTGCATGAACATGGGTTGGTAAGGGGATGTGGTGGTCGGTTGAGGATCGTGGCAGAGACTTTTAACTATTTGATTCGAATTCCAGGTGAGTGTGGCACTCGCGAAAATTCATTCCGAGTCCAGGTGGACATGGCGCTTTCTGCAGCAGCGAGGTTAATTAATTGAGCAATTTAATTCAGTAGTGATGTGAACTTTGTGTTAGGTTAAATTGCGGAGGTATGTAGGTTGGGGCGAGTGATGGTTCACACATACGCTTGTGTGGTTTTGGGATGAATTTGGATTAGGCAATAGCATTATGTCGATTGAATAAAGAGATCGCGTGATCTGTTAACTTAGAGATGGACTGCGTGGCAAACACATGTGCTGGACCGCCTGTTGTGACGTAGGCATCGGCTGGCGCCTGCGGGCCGGGGAGCTGTGAAGTGGACCAGGGTAGTGCGCGCCGGCCGACACACAAACAAGTCGACCCAGCCAGCCAGGGGAAGCCTCCTCTGCTGGTGACGATTTGAACTAAGTAAGTTGGAGTCTGGACTTAGTGGCGAGTGCACTTGGTGTCGCCATCTCGAAGATCTGTACTAAGTCTGTTGGAGAACAAGTGATGACAGTACTGCTTGAAATAAAGACTTCAGTCGTTTTTCCCTCCAAAATCAGAGGATGTGAACTACATTAGTATAAGTGCAGTTTATTATTTGACGCGATTTTGATAGATTAGCAGCGAAAAAACATAAGTGACAGTCAAAGTTCGTAGGATGTGGACTATTTCGTAGGTGTGATGGATTATGGTGTTGGAATTTGAACTTGTGACAGATTTTTGTTATGCATGTAACGCAAATGGCTTTCTTCCCGCCAAAATCGGACACCTTGGATAAATAGTAATAATAATAATAAATTGAAGTACAGTTTTCGAGACATTATCATGTTGGAATTTGAATTTGGCAAGTTTTCTAATAGAGGTAGGCCAATAATAATAAATAATAATAAATGATAATGTATAATAATAAATACCAGTATGGCTTTGCAGCCATTATCGTGTTGTAATTTGAATTTGGCGCAATTTTCTAGTGGAGGTAGGCCAATAATAATAAATAATAAGAACAATAAATAATAATAAATAATGATAAATGCTAATGAATGATAATAAATGATAATGAATAATAATGAATAAAAATAAAGACAAGTAAGATTTTGTTGGCATTATCCTGTTGGAATTTGAATTTCACGCTTATTTCTTCTGCAGGGTTAGGTTAGTGGGCATAACCCAATTGACCTATTTTCCCGCAAAAATTCAAATTTCGCGCCATTTTTCTGGGGGTTAGGTCAGTGGCATTAGCACAATTGACCTATTTTCCCGCCAAAATCCGCCATATTGTATGACGTCATGTGCTGTTGCCAAATCTATATGCTGCCATCTTGGATGACGTCATCGCCACCATCTTGGATAAATTTGGCAACAATGCAGAGTGGAACAGAACACAGGTAGTCCTACTACTTGCGGCAACAACAGGAAACATCAACATCGAAACGAATGGAAACAGGGAGGTAGTCAATTTTGTTCCATCGAGGCAGTATTATACTGAATGTCTGTTGAGGTACCAGTGATACACATGAGTTGACTACTGTATTTGATGCTTTCCAGGAGTACAGAGAACCATTCACCTCTAAACTTACTTGCATCTGCATTAAAGTATAACAAAGAGTGGATGGGGTGATCGAGTGAGACAGAGCTATAATGAGGTACGATTTAATGGTTGACTGTTGCATTCTAGAGAAGCAGAAGTTGCTGCGGGTCAGTGGCGTGACATAGCCTGCATTCTACGTGTATACAGCCATGTGTTCTGTATGCGGTTTAAAGCACTGTCTACTTGCGATCGTTAACAGTAAATCTTTCGCTCATCAGAGGACTTCCATCTCATGTGTGATGAATCTTGACACATTCCTCTAAATGAGCTTTGATTTATGTGATGTATTCCATCCCCCCTATCACATTTTGGGTATAAAATCGAGACATCACCGTCATAAGTTAGCGATAGGAGCTTGTGAGGCGTTGCAATCCCTCTGTACACATTTGCCCGACAAATGTGCTGTTTACAGAGTTAGTGATGGAATGACTTGTTATTTCCACATGTCGGTCGCTGCTGCTATGCGTTTAATTGTTTCCTTGTAGGACGTATCCGCCGCTACTAACGATCATTTTATATAGGTCTGATGCAGGCATTGTATATTTTCTGAACAGTGTTCAGATTTGAACAGTGGACACTAAACATCTCCGGAAGGCTATATTGTGCACATATCACGAAGAGCAAGTGTTTTGCAGTTCAATAACATAGTTTTCCGTGGAGAATCTGGGAAGGACGATATATGTCATGCGCTTGAAATATATGTCTCACAAAGGAATACGCTGCATTCGATACGTCTGATAGGTTGGAAACGTAGGTGAACTAAGATTATAGCCCATTTTAAGTGCAAAACATTGTAGCCTTAGGAGTGCATGTGTTTATGTTCTCTCTTACCAATACCTTCCTGGTACCGATCCTGGACTCTAGAACAGTACTTTAGAGTTGATAGCTTGGTTGACTGACGTAAAAATGCGTCGAAATCAATCCGTCTGGAGCTCCATCGCCTATAAAAATCATTCCTTTCTTGTTCTTCTTATCTGTCTGCTATTACATGAGGGCACTTTGAAATCTGTTACTATACATCGATAAGGAGTGCTAAGTTCCTCGACATGGACGCATCTTGAGATGGGTGAGGACTCGGAAAGCTCTATTCATTCACGAGAGCTGGAGTGTCGGTTCAAAAATGGCTCTGAGCACTATGGGACTTCTGAGGTCATTAGTCCCCTAGAATTTAGAACTAGTTAAACCTAACTAACCTAAGGACATCACACACATCCATGCCCGAGGCAGGATTCGAACGAGCGACCGTAGCGGTCTCGCGGTTCCGGACTGCAGCACCTAGAACCGCACGGCCACTTCGGCCGGTGGAATGTCGGTTGCAGATTAATTCACTAATGGTGCTGCAGGGTTGGTTGGTCGAAGACAGTGTGAGGAGGATCTTTCACTCTCTAATTTTGCCCTGAGACAGTGAGATTGCTCTGTGACTCTCATACGCATAGAGATAGATCATAAATTAAACACTATGCTCGAGGTGATAGAAATATGTGGAGCGTTGTCTGGTATACTTTGATGATTTGTATGTTCGAGAATTAACACTGAATGGACACACTACACAGTCATCTATCCATGTCCGCAATGATACTCGCAAAGTGGAGAGTGGATGGTTTAGCTATGATACTGAAATTGGGGAAATATGCTGTCACATCATTGGCCAGTGTTGAAGTTACTGTAAAATTCTTCGCACTATCAACTGTGATGTTTATTATTAGAGTACATCGATGGTATCTTTTCTATCCCATCCGTGCAATGGTTACCACATAATGATTGATTGATATGGCTTGTCTGAGTTGGGGAAAAAGATGGACAGCAACTTCTGGGCGTAGCTAGCAGTGAAACAGTGATCGCGTACATGAGTGCAGTATGATAAATCAGTTGAAAGGGAATGCAGAGTCGTCGGCTATCCCATCACTGTGAAAGACGAGTCTAAATGTAGAGCCTGTGAATGGCATTCGGACTATAGTTTGAAGACCTACGCCTACGTAGTAAAACTCTTCCAGTTTGCTTATGTTGTAACTCTCATTTATTTAAATGATCCAGTGTTATGCTATCTGTTGTGTCGGTAGCTGGGCCGACACCGTGAAGTTGAGATGGCTGAAAATGCACGCTAGACTAAAGCAGACGTGCGTGAAGTACTGGAACAGGATACGTAATTAATGTTAGGAAGAAAAGTACGGAGCAGGTTTAATACTTAACTTTAATATCATGGTGGTACATCGATCTTGACGATACACAGGAGACTTTAAGTACAATCACTGTACGGCTAATGTCGCCTTGCTAGTTCGTAGCCATTAACTTAGCTGATGGCTATTCTGTCTCTCGGCTAATGAGAGAGAAAAGGCTTCGTACATCTGGTCGGTAGCTAGGTTCTCGTACAACTGGGCGAGTGCTCTCTCGTCTCACGAGACCTGCCTTGGTGGTGGCGCTAGGTCTGCGATTACACAGTGGCGACACGCGGGTCCGACATGTACTAAATGGACCGCGGCCGATTTAAGCTACCACCTAGCAAGTGTGGTGTCTGGCGGTGACACCACATTCCTCCCCCGCAAATCGGCGAACGGTCGTGTGATAAGGCTTCCGCCCGCCGTGGGGAGGACCACATGTTGACGTATGCGATGAGGTGGGGAGCCTAACAACAGGCGAGGCTGTGCCACCCGCACCCGGCCATTCGGTCCGAGGGGAGCTAGGAAACGCCTGAAAAACTAGTCCAGGGTGCACGTCAGCATGCGGTGTATGCGCCCGTAAAGAGACAGGAGGGACCGAAGGGTCAACCTCCATAGCGTCGGGGTAGCCGACGCGCGATGACGTCATGTGGTCCGGAGCGGGCGGGAGGTCCATGGAGGAGGACAGCTGGTCACGGGAAGCGATCGGCGGCGCGTGACCCTGGGAGGCGCTTGGCGGCTGCAACGAAGCGTCGAATGCGGGCGGCGCCGGCGGGAGAACAAGCGGCGGCGGCGGCGGCATCTGCTGCTGCGGCAGCGGCGGCGCGTCGCCATCGGTCAAAATGGAAGGCATCGTCGGTAACACCTGGGGATGAGGCGAGCCAGTAGATGGGTCCCCAGGGCGCTGACCGGACGGCACCGTCGCTGAAAGCAGACGGGGAGCGGCAGAACCCGAGCGACGACAGAGGCGCAGCTGATTGAGATGCCGACGCACCTCACCAGAGGCCCCCAAAACCAAATACATCGCGCGGCCTAGGCAGCGAAGAATGCGCCCTGCGAGCCAACGCCGTGAACCTCGATAGTTGCGATAAAATACAACGTCGCCTGGAGCAAAAGCAGGAGTCTGCCGCTGCACAGGAACCTGATGCGGCGGATGCAGCAAAGACATCAAGGTGCGATGAGGACGACCGTGGAGCAACTCAGCCGGCGAGCGACCATCTCGGGGCTGAGAGCGATACGAAGACAAAAAGAGCAACAATGCGTCCTCCCGAGAATGCGACTCTTTCAATTTCAACATCTGTGACTTGAAAGTCCGGACCAATCGTTCAGCGGCACCGTTTGACTGAGGCGAAAACGGCGCGGATGGCAGATGTTGAATACCATTGGCCTGGCAGAATGACTGAAATTCTGCGGACATGAATTGTGGGCCATTGTCGGAAACAATAGTCTGCGGAAGACCTTCAATGCAAAAGATAGCAGACAACGCTTGGATGGTGGCGGAGGACGTCGTGGAAGACATCCGGACAACAAAAGGAAAATTACTGAAGGCGTCGACCAGAACCAACCATCGAGCATTCCAGAATGGACCAGCAAAATCAATGTGCAAGCGTTGCCAAGGGGAAGTGGCTTTTGGCCACGCAAAGACTTTCCGCGGCGGTGCGGATTGTTGTTCGGCACACGCCGGGCACGAAGAACACATATTCGTAATCGCAGCATCGATTCCGAACCAAGTACAGTGCTGACGAGCAAGTTGTTTCGTCCGCACTATACCCCAATGTCCTTGGTGAAGAAGCCGTAAAACAGAGGACTGTAACGAACGTGGGACCACGACTCTGGACTGATCATTATCAGAACGCAACAACAAAACACCACGTCGAACAAAAAGTCTCTCCTTGTGAGCAAAAAATCGGCGAACCAACGGATCCTCGATCCGAGACTTTGACAAAGGCCATTGCGTAGCAACAAAACGCAAAACAGTAGCAAGGACAGGGTCAGCAGCTGTGGCTGTAGCGACACGACGAAAATCAATCGGAAACGATTCGACCACTTCATCGGTTTCCGAATCAATGAACATGCAAGCAAGTTCGGAAGAATCGAATGCTTTATCCTCAGCAACAGGCAAACGGGACAACGCATCGGCGTTTCCGTGCTTAGCAGTGGACCGATACAAGATATCGTAGCGGTACTGCGAGAGGAAAATAGACCAGCGAATGAATTTCTGCGCTGTACGTGGAGGTACAGGCTTGGCCGGATGAAAAAGCGATGTCAAAGGTTTGTGGTCTGTGATGATGGTAAAGTGACGACCATACCAGAAATCATGGAACTTAGTAACACCAAACACGAGAGCCAAAGCTTCTTTCTCTATCTGTGAATACTTTCTTTGCGCAGACGAGAGCAATTTGGACGCAAAGGCAATAGGGCGATCATGGGAGCCAACTTTGTGCGCAAGCACAGCACCGATCCCGAAATCCGATGCATCTACCATCAACAAAAGGGGTTTCTGGGGATCGAATGGCGTAAGGCAAGTATTAGAAAGCAACGCCGATTTTAACTGGCGAAAGGCGCGTTCACATTCCGCCGTCCAGACGAACGGAACACCTTTACGGCGTAAGCGATGAAGCGGAGCTGAAATGAAAGAGGCATTGCGCACATTCACTCACACCTTGTGATTCTACATTGTTCAATGTTCTTGCGACCTCCTGACGCAATGCGTGGGGAACATTGCGCGCTCTGAAAAATTTCGGTTGCGCGTTTCCTTCCAGTTCCAAATGTGCTTCATAGTTTTTAGCGCAACCGAAGCCCAGTGCAAAAATGTCTGCAAATTCTTCACATACACTAGAAACACTGTCTGAAGGCACAGTCTGATTCACTGATAGGACCTGATTTACAATAGACATGTTAAACAACTGAAACAAGTCTAGACTAAACAAGTTCACTGCAGAAGAAGAACGAAGAACGTAAAATGACACAAGTTTTGTTTGTCCCTTGTATGTTGCAAGAAGGCTGCACTGTCCTAACACAGGAATTGTCTGTCCGGAATATGTGGTTAGCTTAACATTTGCGGAACGCAACGGAGGGTGGCCCAGTTGTTTGTACGTGTCATGATTGAGCAATGAAACTGCAGCTCCGGTATCGAGCTGGAATGGTATCACTTTGCCTTCAAAGTCTAAGTCCACAAAAAGTTTATTGTTCTGCTGACAACAAGAGCGACTGTTTTGTGCAATTGGAACAGACACTGGTACAGAATCACTTGCTAATTGACGTGATTTCCGGCGACGTCGACGCACAGTTTTTGTGGGACGAACACAGTTACTGTTAGAGAAAGTGTCACTGGACGAAGTGGAATTAACGACATGAATGTCCATAGGCGAAGGTCCACGAGCCTGAGTGTCCTGGGTTCGATTCCGGCGCGAAGCAAAGGGCCTGGAATGATTGTGATTGTCTGATCTGAGCTTTTTCTGGCAAACACTTTGAACATGTCCTTTCTTATTGCAGAAAAAGCAAATAGCTTGGCGTGACGGGCAATGTTCACGCGAATGTCTAGTAGCACACCGCGGGCATGATTTCACTACATTTGTGGGCTGGCGCGGCACACGTGGCTTAGCGCGCGGCGGCAGCTGCGTTTGTTTGTGCGATGGCAGTAGTGAGGACGTGCGCGAGGCCCGGTGACCGGGCCGCGCAGCGCGTCCAGCGGGCCGGTTAATGTTACACACGGCTGGCGAGGTTTCAAAAGATTCCTGAGCACAGTCAAGTGTGTCCTGTCTATCCAATATGTCTATCACTTGTTGAAGGGAGGGATTAACTAGTTTCAAAATTTGCTCCCGTATGCGAACATCAGACACGTTCTGTGCAATTGCATCACGCCCCATTGTATCTGAATAAGAAAGACCACAGTCACATTCAAAGGCACAGTCCCTAGTAAGTCCTTGCAATGTTGCTACCCACTCCCTATTAGTTTGACCGGCCGTACGTTTTGTACGAAAGAACGTATACCGTTTTGCAACCACATTAACTGTTTCTTTGAAATAGGCATCTAATGCAGACAAAATTTCCTCATAGGACAGAGTTGCTACGTCGCGTCGGGGAAACAATTTCACTATCACACGGTATGTGGACACACCGACACAAGAAAGCAAAAACGGCTGCCGCTCTTTACCTTGAATTCTGTAGGCTGCTAGATGAAAGTTGAACTGGCGAGACCACTCGTGCCAGGTCTCATCGGCTGCCACGTATGGTCGAAAGGGAGGTGCAACAGCGTTTAGTGGCAGCGGTAGCGAAGAAGCGGCGGCGGCCGCATCGGTTTGAATGGTACGTTGACCCTGGACGAGCTGTCCAAGGGCATCCAGCAACGCCTGCGTCTGCTGATTCTGCAAGCGATAAAATTCGGACAGTACATCTGGAGAATGTGGCGAAGCCATGACACAATTAAATGTAAGCAAACAGAAGGAACTCGTTTATCTCGTCGCCAATGTTGTGTCGGTAGCTGGGCCGACACCGTGAAGTTGAGATGGCTGAAAATGCACGCTAGACTAAAGCAGACGTGCGTGAAGTACTGGAACAGGATACGTAATTAATGTTAGGAAGAAAAGTACGGAGCAGGTTTAATACTTAACTTTAATATCATGGTGGTACATCGATCTTGACGATACACAGGAGACTTTAAGTACAATCACTGTATGGCTAATGTCGCCTTGCTAGTTCGTAGCCATTAACTTAGCTGATGGCTATTCTGTCTCTCGGCTAATGAGAGAGAAAAGGCTTCGTACATCTGGTCGGTAGCTAGGTTCTCGTACAACTGGGCGAGTGCTCTCTCGTCTCACGAGACCTGCCTTGGTGGTGGCGCTAGGTCTGCGATTACACAGTGGCGACACGCGGGTCCGACATGTACTAAATGGACCGCGGCCGATTTAAGCTACCACCTAGCAAGTGTGGTGTCTGGCGGTGACACCACACTATCCGCCGTAAGAATACGACTTACAAGGTGCAAAGTCTAGTTTCCTGCGAAAGGCCGTGGATCAGAACTTCTTAACGTCAGTTTAGAACCTGGCACGGGCCTCAAAGTCGTCACAGAAAAAAAACGTCATTTTTCGCATTGTACAAAAGCATGATAGAAAACAGCGTTTGAAACAGGATCAGAGGGATTTAGTATAGTCTCCGAGATACGATCATTCACCTATAGTATAGCTGGTCAAACTTTAAAGTAGCCTCTGCAGCGCCTGTATATTTAATAGGCGGCAGTAGCAGTAGCATTTCGAGATGTGAATTCGGTGAGGGACTGGTTATACCTTTAGGAATGCTTGGAGGGCTGCACGCTTCGCTATTCTGGGGAAGCATTGCGAAATCTCTTTCTTCGCCCTGGACCGCACCCCAGCTTTATGTCATTGCACCATCATCAGTGCCTACGTGACTTCTAAATCGGATGAGCTTTTATAGTTCGTAATTTTTCTCTGTTGGAGGGTATAGAATAACAATGATAGCATGTTGGGCTGATTGATTTGAATGGATGTGGATCTGTAGTACTTGTATGTAGTTTGGGGACGTACAACAGTGCTCGCATTTCCACTGAATGGTCAAAACACTGTCCTGTTGCACTATCTCAGATCATTCTGTTTCTACACTAGTTACAGAAGGTGGTGGGTATGTCTTTCTCCGACTTCTGCTCAGTTCCGACTTAAATTGGAACGATCACATGCGGAGAGCTGTAGAAATGGGAGCAGTTGCAAGATCCATATGGGGTGGCTGAAACCAAGTTGGAATTTTACTGTAGCAGCTATGTTTGGAAAAGGTGACTTGTTTCGAGATATGGGAGTACCAGAAATATGATTGAGTAGCGGTTATGATCATTAAAGAATTTGTTAATAGGATACAACGCAGGTATGGGCTTGAAAGGAAAGAGCTGTTTCCAAATCTGAGACATCATTTCAGGAAGATAGCGTAACACTAGAGGTCTGAAAAAATTAGTGTATCTTTCTTACGACCTCAATCGGTACATCATCTGCTACTACTATGTATTTGTGTTCCTTCTCAATCAGTCATCGCCTATAACTCAGTGGATATATCGCAGAACCTCTGATATGGTATCGAGACAGAATGCGCTAAAAATACTATAGAATTATCTAGTTGGGGTTGTGTGAGGGAGTGCAAATACAGCTTACATACTACATTCCTTAGCCGAATCACTTCCAAAATGCGGTAATTTTAACCCGAGGGTGCATCGTGGGCTGGTAATACACATTCCAACGATCACCATTAAGGTTTGCTTTGGAAAAAGAAACTCCTCATTCAGAAGTAATGTCGTGTCTAGATTCGTAAAGCGGGTATAGCTTTTAACCTAGATACTTGTGTGCACCCGTAGAACCAAGATCCCTTATGACAGTAACATACGCTAGCTGCTGCAATCGGATTTTCTTTAACATCTCACCGATTACGTCTCTCTTTCTAGGACAGGGTGGTAGGACTCGCAAGAAAAACCTAATATACATGCACACGGATCGCTGATTTTCGGTCAGTATTATTTCGTATCGTAGGCAATCATCCATTGATGAAGTATTATAATTAGTAGTAGTAGGGAATGCGTGATACGTTCGCATTTGAGCATCAGGTTAATAAAGTATGTGTTTGTGTAAAGGAAATGTCTATGTCGAGTCGGAAGGAGGGTATGGATTTGACTTGGAGTAATGTGATAGCAACGGAAGACTATATCGACTCATAACGAAGGTAATGTGATTTTTTTATTTCCAGAACCACTGCCGACGGCATGGTGTATTTCCGATACTTCGGTCATTGTCGAATGACGTTCAATTGAGACCTCGATCGTAAGACGGGCGGCTTTCGTGATCATGGGGAAATTTGAGAAGATTGTGTATGGAGGTGCGTTTGCGCTGGACCGTTACTCCCTCCCTTGTAATTTGTTCAGTTGACTGCTTCTGAATATTTCACGCCTTTAATTAGTTGAGATAAGATCGATTGTGGTGTGTGCAACTGGGATGTGGAGCCGGCCGCGGTGGTCTCGCGGTTCTAGGCGCGCAGTCCGGAACCGTGCGACTGCTACGGTCGCAGGTTCGAATCCTGCCTCGGGCATGGATGTGTGTGATGTCCTTAGGTTAGTTAGGTTTAAGTAGTTCTAAGTTCTAGGGGACTGATGACCACAGCAGTTGAGTCGCATAGTGCTCAGAGCCATTTGAACCATTTGGGATGTGGAAGATACGATTGCCTGTTCTCTAGACATGGGAAAGACCTTAGTTGGCTTGTAAATTATAGAGATGATTTGGAGTATGTTAAATCAGTGGGACCAGTATTCGCGGGTGCAAATACGATTTTTCATGTGCTTTTTTTTTTTTTTTTTTTTTTTTTTACTCAGTGGTCTACAGCACGCTCCATGTAGCTAAAGTTTCGGGTTTGTAGAGAAATAATTTCCAGTTGCACGAGCGATCGGGAGGCTACTGCTATGTGCTTGATATCAAGAAGTACTGTGAGTTCTGATGTAAAAGGGGTGATTTTGTATGGCATAGGATAGGAATTGTATGATTAGTACTTCGACATGGTAAGCGTATTTGACGATATGTATGGCACCTTGCGAGGGTTAGTTGTCGGTGCAATATGGCGATCAGTGTAAAATAGTTTATTGCGGGTGAATGTCACATCTGTAGAAAGAAAGAAGAGGTCGATGGTGCTTCCCTAGAACTGAGGAGCTTCGTGACAAAGTCAGTGTGGGTTTAGGCATAAAATAATTTTTTTGGATGCTGTACAGATATGAAAGATAATTGCACTGTTTGTGTAAAATGTGTGTATATTGCATTGTAAAATTATTGTGGCTTATGTTGTGTAAAATGTATATATATTGCATTGTAAACTTAATGTGGTTTATGTTGTGACATGACTAGAGAGGACGACTGTGTGTCCTATCGTGAGGGACGTATAGATTGAACACATCGATAACGGCGAGAGATTTTTTATGTTGACGATTATGTGCACTATAAATAGTGAGATTGGTTCCAGAAGTACAACCGTCAAGAGGAGACATTAACTGTACAATGATCGGTGTCAGACTGTTGCAGCAATGGTAATCGTTAATTGTAGTTACACTGGTAGATATGTTCCTGGCTTCCAATATCCTTGTGGGTCTGGTATGTATTTGATGATTTATAGACAAGTTTATGGGTTTAACTATCAATGCACTTTAGCGATCTGTGCAAAATAATTTTACAGCCGAAAGTCCCAGAAAGAAGAGGTGGATGGTGCTTGGATACCGGATGCATCAGTAATTCGGCGAGTAAATTCGATAAGAGCCAATCATAATGCTCCATTCATTCAGATCCTTTGTGCTGGGATAGAGGAGCCTCTACATAGCTGTGAGAACATTTGCGTATGTTGGGAGCAGGAAGGGTAGCACGTGTTGGAGTGGGTACCATGTTAGGTCCGCGAGGAAGACTGCATTCGACGTTATTGTGCGTTATTTTCGAAAACATGTTCTGTTAGGTCAAGAATTTCCCTGCATACAAGGTGAGACAACACGAAACTACTACAAAAGCGCACGTTAAATACTTCTGGGGGGATTATGTAGTTTTCTAGATTTCGACTTGGTTATCATTTTAGATAGTAATGTGGATTCATATAACATTGAGAACGTTGCTAGATGCGCTTGCGATGGTAAGTAGCAGTGCGTGGTGAAGCGTCAACGACACGTCACGCATGGTCCGTTAGAATGGCTAAGGAGAAAGGATCTTGAGCTATTGTGTAATGGATTTCTGCAGGGTCTTCGCCTGACCGCAGTTAGAGCGGGGGTACCGACGAACCCGTGCATGTGGCCAAGCTTGGAGTGTCTGCCCTCTGTAAATAAGTCTTCACTCCCGTCCGACTGCGTCATCGACGGCGCCTACATGCAACATTCACCTGCGTTTGGTGGCTTGCGACTGCACTCCCACCCGATCACGTCAGCATGTGTGTCTAGGTGAACACGTATTTGGATAGGAATTTCTCACAAATCAAGTATGAAAAGGATGTGGCAGCCTCATGCCTGAGGGCACCTGTGTGTGGTTTGACAGCTGATGGCCAATCACTTGGCAGCGGTTGCCACTAACCTCCTATGCGCTCTAGTTGACAGGTTGCGGTGTCTCCGTATGTTGTTTTCATGTCTGTTGCATTATTTTGCGAGCATGTCTGTAGGCTACGCTATGCGTTATATGGACAGTTTATGAGTACTGAGCATGTCTATACATCAGTGTGCTGCATTATTTAGGAGGAGTCTGTATGTCTGTACTTAAATTATTTGGGTAAATTAGGAGTTGTTTGCATGTCCTGAGAGTGTTATTTGGAAGTAGTTTGCAGGTCTATGGGCTAAGTGAGATGGCCCCAAACATGTGAGAGTGTGTGTTTTGTATCAGTGTGATAAATACACTCAGTTTCTAAATAAAATGTTCCAATCTAAACAGAGTACACTCCTTCCTCACTCTCCCCAGCAGCCCAGGGCAGCATGAGTGATTTTCGCACCATTTTCCCCTTACAGACCACCATCTGGCATTAGGCCATAGGAGGGATGACCATACCCTCTGGTGGCAGTAATGTGTACTATGTCAGTTGGAGCCTAGATCTTGTGGTGGAGACATTGCTTGCAAAGTCGTTTTCCCATCATTTCGCCCCACCATCTTGGATGATGTTATGTGCTGTGCACGTTAGTACACGTTAGTGCATGTTAGCCTGACATCATGGGTTGGTAAGGAGACGTGTCGGTCGGTTGAGGATCGTGGTGGAGACTTTTAACTATTTCCTTCGAAGTCCGGGTGGGTGTGGTATTCGCGAAAATTCATTCCAAGTACACAATAGCACACTCTGGTGCTGTTAATATGTACTAGGCATCGTGGTGAACACATTGTATTCCTCCATCTTAGGTAACGGTACTTGCATCATCACCTGATGTCATCTTAGCACCCTCTGCTGGTGGCGATATGTACTAAGTCAGTTTGAGTCCAGATCTCATGGTGAACACACTGTTTGCCACCATCTTGGATTACATCACAGGTTAGAGCGCCCTCTGGTGGTGGCGATGTGTACTAAGTCAGTTGGGCTATGGACCTCATGGTGAACACACCTGCATGAAATTGGTTAAATAATAAAGACTTATGTCTAAGTGCTTTTCCCACAAATCCTTTGGAGGAGGTGGCGGTAGGGCGACTGTAGTTAGTGCAAGTGTCCTTTCTTTCGCGCCATTTTCTTAGATTATCAGCGAAACCCAAGTGAGTTTTGTTTACCGCTAATATTCATACTTGGCGCAAGTTCATAGGAGGTATTGGCGGTCGGTTGACTTAGGTTAGTGGAGGTACCCCAAGTGAGCTATCTTCCCGCGATTTTCTTTGCTTAGTAGAGATAACCGGGGTGTGGTGCATTATTCTCTTGGAATTTGAACTTCCCGCCATTTTTCTGGGGGAGGGGGCGTCGCACTTCACCCGTCGAAATTCAAACCGCCCGCTAAAATCCGCCATCTTGGATGACGTCATCGCAGCCATCTTGGATGATGCCAACGCCGCCATCTTGGATACATCTGGCAACATTGCAGAATGGGCTCATACCCCCCTCGTCCGAATACTCACGCTCACACATGTGTCGATTCTCCTCAGTTCTAGGAGATTACAGACGTTTATGTCTTCAAAAATGGTTCAAATGACTCTGAGCACTATGGGACTTAACTGCTGTGGTCATCAGTCCCATAGACATTAGAACTACTTAAACCTAACTAACCTAAGGACATCACACACATCCATGACCGTGGCAGGATTCGAACCTGCGACCATAGCAGTCGTGCGGTTGCAGACTATAGCGCCTAGAACCGCTCGGCCACTCCAGCTGGCTATGTCTTCCTGTCAGTTCTTTTGAAAGGTGCTGCTCCCTGCAAAGACTGTCTGAAACAAGTATTGTATAGCACAGATGTCCGGCGCTATATGGTAATCAACAGCGCTCCTGAGGATGGAAGGGTTCAGAAGACATCACATCACCAATACAAATTAGTGTACTATAATCACCGTCAGAGTCGATAGTGCAACAAAGAAAACGTGAGTATCTGCTTAGGGGAGCCGATGAGGGTACGTTCTGTCTCTTTATTTTATTATAGCCCTATTGCCCGTCCTGTTTGTACACTATAGTAGATCCAGTTGAATTGTCGCACTGTAAATTGTACAGCTGTTTACAAAATGAATATATCACCCCTTCCGTTCGGATATACCCCTCAATGCCTCGAGAACACAATTCACCACATCAGATCTATCCTTCCTGTACGATTAGACATCGTAATTTTTTTACATAAATAGTAACCTGATTACTTCCCACAAACATATGGTGATATGTCGGAACATAAGCTATAGTATCTTTACTTTCAAGCAGTAACATAACATTTCTATCAATTTATTATTAGATCACTATGTTGTAGGCGATATAGGGGATCTGGACAGGTGGATCTTCTCCAATTCCGGCCAGGGCGAAATGCTACAGTGGGTGGAGGATTTGGAGGAAGAGCCTCCCCACCGTGAGGAGATTAGGGAGACGCCAAAGAGCCACAGCGAAATAGGTAATACATAGTCATTCTGCTTACACGTAATCAGTTTTCTTTCTTTGCTTGCAGCAGCAGCGGCAGGTGATGTCTAGGACGTTGTATTTAATTTTTCTTTTTCGTTGTTCTACTGCGGCTACGTCAGGGGAACAATTCACGCAATACGCCGTGGCTCGGGTACCGGGGCTCCTGTGCGACATGCTTCGCCTGCAAGGGCGCCCATAGTCGCCACGCGGGAAGCCCCGCCCAGCACCGCTCTGGATTCCGTGGGCTACGGTTTAAGATTTTAATAATGAAAATATGATCAAGGCTTTTGATATTCTGGGGAAAATATCGTAGATGAGCATAAACTAAATACAATGAGTGTTTTCAATATTGACGAATGGGGATTCTCAACCGTACAAAGTAAATCGCCAAAGATAGTGACACAGAAGGCGAACATCAAGTGGGTAGTGTTTCTAGTACCGAAGCAGGAACTGACACCGCAGTTGTCTGCTGTACGAGTTCTAGAGGTAATCATGTGGCCCCTCCCCCCCCCATTTCGCCCCCCCCCCCCCCGTCCCCCGCTTCCCTACTGGGGCTCCACCATGAGTTCTTGTGGAGATTTCAGACACTGGTTACAGTAATACTGATCTCTTCATTAAATGCTTCGAACATTTTGTTACTAATGTCAAACCATCAGCAGAGAAAAAGTTCTTGTTTTGGGTGGCCAATCGACACTCTCCGAGAATCTTGTATCTATTACAACTGCAAGACTTCATGGTGTTTTACTTTTACAACTTGCGGGGACGCAACACACCGTTTGCAGCTCCTAGATGTGGCAATATTCGAGCCATTGCAAACCTATTATGACGAAGCACTGTGTAAATGGCTGCGAGCAAATGAGCCACCAGTGACACAGTTCAAGGTTTGTTGTCTGTTTTCCGAAGCTTACAACCGAACATCGACCTTCGGGAATCCCTCGAATGGTTTCAGAAACACTGGAATTTGACCCATGGATACAAATGTATTTCCCGATGCTGACAGCCATTGCACATTCATAGAAAGGAAACACTTGAAGAGCCGTCAGTACGCTTGCATCTTTCCAATGCCAGTGCTGAGAATTCACGTCAAGAAATAGAAGTTGGCCTCTCTAACCGAGTAGATACGAGTACAGAGGTATCACAACCACAACAAATTAGCCCTTCCAGAAATATCACTGTGAGTGTCCATGAAATAAGCACTTTGCAAAAATCGGTTATCAACCAAAGAAGATGGCTAAATAAAGGTGTTCAGAAAGCTGAACTGTTGACCTCAAGCACATTAAGAGCACGGTACAAGAGATCAACTAATAAACCTGGAACCTCAACAGGAAGAAGCAGAAAGAAGCGGAAAGGCAACAAAAATACTACTCATGTTTACAAATGCTGTAGATGAGTGGTTATGCTTCATTTGTGTGGAAAGTGTGTTGGAGGATATGGTGCAATGCACGGTCTGCTGAAAATGGGTGAATGAAACCTGCGCTGATGTTTTAAAACATGAAATTGATGATTTCCTGTTGGAAAGGTCACAGTTCATAGTAAATTGATGGATAGTCGCCGAATGAACAGAAGTGATAGCTGGTGTTTCCCGAGGAAGTGTAATAGGCCTGAGCTATTCATAAGCTATATTAGGTCTGATCAAAAAATTTCAAAATTTTGTCTACAAAATTTTTCTGTGCTTACATTTTACTTATTGCGCATGGTCTTCTTCGAAATACTCTCCTCCACAGTTGATACATCGCTCCCAACGCCGTTTCCACTTCTAGAAGCAGTCTTGGTAGCCTCTTGCTGGATCGCGCGAAGCGCCGTCTGCGAATTCTCTTTTATCTCGTCTATCGTCGCAAATCTTCGTCTTTTCAACGAGGTTTTCAACTTTGGAAATAAAAAAAGTCCACAGAGGCGAGGTCTGGAACGGATCGAGAATGAGGCAGCACAGTGACTTCGTTTTTTGTGCCATAGTCACGCACCAACAGGAATGAATGTACGGGTGCGTTAGCGTGATGCGAGAGCCATGAATTGTCTCGCCGCATTTCAGGTCGTTTTCGTCTCACATTTTCTCGCAGGCGTCGCAACACGTCCCGATAGTAGAATCAATTAAGAGTTTGTCCCTGTAGCACGAATTCATGATGAACTAATCCTTGCCGGCTGTGTGGCCGAGCGGTTCTAGGCGCTTCAGTCTGGACCGCGCGACCGCTACGGTCGCAGGTTCGAATTCTGCCTCGGGCATGGATGTGTGTGATGTCCTTAGGTTAGTTAGGTTTAAATAGTTCTAAGTTCTAGGGGACTGATGACGTCATATGTTGAGTCCCATAGTGCTCAGAGCCATTTGAACCATTTTTTGAACTAATCCTTCAATGTCAAAGGAAACTATCAGCATGGCATTGACATTTGACCTGACCTGACGAGCTTTTTTGGTCTTGGAGAACCTTTCCCGATCCATTGTGAAGACTGAACCTTGGTCTCAACATCATAACCGTTGACCCACGGCTCATCAGCAGTTACTATTTTCTTAAGAAACATCTCGTTTTCATTTGCCTATCCATAAGCTCTTAACACATTGCGAGGCGAAGGTCTTTCTGGTCTCGACTCATGAGCTGTGGGACCAACTTGGCGGCAACACGACTCATTCTAAGATGCTGTGTCAGGATTTCATGACACGATCCAACTGAAACGATACATTCTTCTGCAATCTCTCTGGCAGTTAGTCTTCGATTGCCATGCACTGTTCCGTTGACGCTCCTGATATGAGCGTCGTCGGTAGACGTCGAAGAGCGCCCTGAATGAGAGTCATCTTTAACTTCCCCCGGCCACTTTCAAACCGCGTGAACCATTCGCAACACTGAGTACGGCTTAAGCACTCATCACCGCAGGCTTCCTGCATCACTTGGTGAGTCTATGTAAAGTTTTTCTTGACTTTCACGCAAAATTTAATGCAGACGCGTTGCTCCTCTAACTCTGCCATCTCGAAATTCGCAAACTGTGCGATACAAAGTTCTACTTAATACAGCGCTGAACAATAACTAACTGACATACAACAATGAAACTTCTGGCAGTTACACATTAAACACAGGCTTTTGCAGGGATGCCAGCCGCAGTACGCTCCAACACACCACTGCCGCGAAATTACGAATGTTACAGAACTTTTTGAATAGACCTCGTATAAACGATTTAGGAGAAAATCTGAGAAGGCCTCTTAGACTGTTTACAGATGATGCTTTTATTTACCTTCTAGTAGTCATCAGAAGATCAAAACCAAGTGTAAAATGATCTAGACAAGATATTTGTATGGTCCAAAAGGTGACAATAACCCTAAATACTCATCCACATGAGTAGTAAACGAAATCCGTTAAATTTAATTTACACGATAAATCACACAAATTTTCGACGAAGGCCTTGTTGGCCGAAAGCTCATTTTCTTGTGCCTGTCTGCGACTCAGCATCTCCGCTATATGGTAAGTAGCAACGATCCTCTTCATAAAATTGTTACATTCCGTCCTGGATTTTCCACTGTTTGATTTTGTCTGATGACTTTTCTTACATGCCGTAACGCAGCACTGTTTTCCTTTGCTACTATTTTCTTATGGATTACTATATTCAGTGTCCGTCCTTTTTTCTCTTCTTTCCTGTGTTTCTGATGTCACTTTACAAACGGTACTGCAAGCTCTACTTACGAGCCGCACTGTATCAACGGTCTCGGCAGCACACAACAGCCTACAAGAGCGGGCTAATCGTGGTGGTACATTACTCCCGCCAGTATCATTAATCCTATACCTTCAAATTGATCTCTCTTCCTACGCCACATTCGCTTATTTTCGTGTGTTATTTCTTGTACCTTTCCTGTGCCACGCGTACTTGTATCTCATCCTACCAACTCCTCCCCAACACTCACTCCTTCTCCTCTCTATTCCAGTTCGCACCTACTAACTTCACCTAATCTATTTACACTTATCCATCCACAGACCTGCAACCCACATTACAATGTTTTTATTTATTTTTTCTTTGATCTCATTGTGTCTTCACGCCAATTTCATTTGGTTTTCGCCTTTCGCTACCGGCCTACTCCCTCCGAT
Source organism: Schistocerca serialis cubense (assembly GCF_023864345.2). Lineage (NCBI taxonomy): Eukaryota > Metazoa > Arthropoda > Insecta > Orthoptera > Acrididae > Schistocerca > Schistocerca serialis. Next base: position 1,008,852,103 of record NC_064640.1, read on the forward strand.
TTCATCTTGTTTCCGTCACTTCTTTCGTTTCATGCCTTTCGTGATTTCCGCGAAGGTCTTGTTGGCCGAAAGCTCTTTTTCTGACAGACTTTTTGTTGTCCTTCTCCGCGACTTAGTATCTCCGCTATACGGCGCGTAGCATTTTATCGCGAAGAAGATTGAACGTTGACTGAATGCGGCATTTTTCCCACTGGTCTGTTGTTTATTTAAACTTTTCTTCCATTTCACAAACAGTTCCCTCTTTTTATGCCATTGTCCAGTGATTATATATATACGGTGCCAAAGGTATAAAAATTGCAGCGTCGTAACATTTTGTATTCCGTTCGTTATGGTTTACAAAAATTTAACTTTTCTTGATATTTTGACAGTTAGTTCGTGCATGTAAGCCGGGAAATGTACAGTCTCTATGGTTGGGTAAAGCTGCCTTCAGTTTTATCGGGTCACTATGATACCGCAGGAAAAGTTCTAATACTGTGGTGTTAGTCCATATCATTTCTATACAAAAAGGAAAATAACCAATGGGTTTCATGCTCATGAACGTAGCAAGTGATCGGTACAGAAACACTGAAGCGTAAGAGAACCACTAACATTCTCTGTATAGATAAGCAGTTTATGAGATTGGGCCAGCAGCGCACAAAATGTAAAGCCGCTGTAATTTTTTATACATGTAGCAACTTTTCTAGATAAACATTGGACAATTACTTACAAATCCGAAACCGATTGTGAAACGAAAGAAAAGTTTCCGTAAACAATAGCCAAAGTGGAAAAAATGACGCAGTCGTTTGATAAGCATATGAGTATGGCCGTGGTACGCTCAGTGAAGAAAACTGAGTATATTACAGAGAGCACATTTCGTCAGATGGTAAACGACCACATACGCGGTCCAGTGATATTCATGTGACCAGCGACTATGTTCGACATCAACGTGCGATGAAAACTCACGGACGGCAGGCTTGAATTTCCAAGAGGCCGCTGCACTGCCCAGGCGGTCGTGGCGGTGCTGCCAGTCGCGGCCACTCAAGTAGTCACTGTCCTGCCAGTGGTAGATAGTCACGAGGAAGCCACTGTGCTGCCACAATCAGCTCCGCCAGCTGCGACTCCACAAGAGGGTGTGTCAGCTGCTGCCTAACCAGTCATGGCAAAGGAAGATGCCATACACTCATCTGAGACAAGCCTGGCGCTCCCAGTGGATATTCTCCTGACCAGCGCGTCGCACTAAGACAACCACATGGAAGTTTCGCAGTCCTCGCGCATGAGGCCTGCAGTGATGGACGAGAACGACTCCTCGTCTCTGTCCACCTCTGCCACACGGCAGTCGAAGAGGAGGGCATAGAAAGTTGCTTTTGCTCATCCTCCACAGTAGGATATGGACGGCTTTGTAGTCCTGAAGTGGAAACACACTGCCTGGGTCCAAGACCTCGAGCAAGTGCGACCACAACCGTTCCAGGCGGGCAACTGCTTTGAGGCGATGTCCAAAGTGGCTCTAGGCGGCAACGACAGAACGCCACCAGCGAGGAAACCTCCTCCCCCCCCCCCCCCCTACAGATCGTCATCCAGTGGCAGGAAGTCTACAAAGGTTTCCAGTTGATGATCCAGAGGATAGCGTACATCACATCGATCCACATTGCCAGTGACGACATTTATAAGGTCTATGCGGCGACCACCAATGCCTACACCGAGCTCACGACATAGGTACGCACCGAGGGGTACCACTGCTTCCTGCATAACGTGGAGCCTCTCCGTCTGCTGAAGATGATCTTTTGCCACCTCCCACTCGAGACAGACCTGGACCATCTCAAAGACGAACTGGTGGCCAAGGGCTATGGCTGGACCACCAAAATCGTGGAGTCAGACAGGTGCCTCCAGCACCACTCCTCCTCTCGACCGCCCCCCGACCACCACAGTCTGGCAGACGGTTCTGTGTGCTTCTCGCAGGCCGGTGCCTGCTGCCCGGGTGCAGCTTGCCGTCCCAGCCTCACAGGCACCTACGGCCACTGCTGCCACAGCCCTTAGGGTCGACACAGTCGCTCCCGAACCAACTCCCGGTGCTGGTCACCGCTGTCACGTTGACCCTCCAGGCCGTCGTTCTTTCCAGACAGTAATACCGTGGATAACGACCATATTCGTGGCCTTTCTGTCTGCATCTACAATGCCAACAGTCTGTGGCCACAAGAGGTGAGTTTCACCAGTTTCTCCATGACAAGGCATTTGACATCTGCCTCATCTGCGAGACTCGCCCCAAGTCGGGAATCTCCATGTGAGTGGCCAACTTTGGCTCGTACCGTACAGACAAGCCGATTGCAGGCGGTAGGGCAACCGTCTAAATTAGGATGTCGCTATGCCACTACCAGGTCCACCTGCTGCAGCTGGACCTCCCAGAGGCGACAGGCATTGTGGTCTTCAGATTGGTCAGTAAGATCACATTCATTGCAGCTTGCCAGCCATTCAGAGGACTGCTCCAGGAGGCGGACTCCGACAACACACTGCTGCTGACCCTGGAGAGGCGCGGGGGGGGGGGGGGGGGGGGGGGGGGGTCAGCTTTCCATTGCAGGCGACTTCAATGTGAACAGCATGCAGTGGAAATCTCACCTCATCTGCACCAGCTGGCATCACCTCCTCTGTGTGGTGCAGAGGCATGGCGCCATCATTCTGGGGCCCTTCGACCTCACTGTCTATCAATTTATGGGTCAGCCATATACAGGGTGGTCCATCGATAGTGACCAGGCCAAATATCTCACGAAATAAGCATCAAACAAAAAAACTACAAAACACGAAACTCGGCTAGCTTGAAGGGGGAAACCAGATGGCACTATGGTTGGCCCGCTAGATGGCGCTGCCATAGGTGAAACGGATATCAACTGCGTTTTTTTAAAATATGAACCGCCATTTTTATTACATGTTCGTGTAGTACGTAAAGAAATATGAATGTTTTAGTTGGACCACTTTTTTCGCTTTGTGATAGATGGCGCTGTAATAGTCACAAACATATGGCTCACAATTTTAGACGAACAGTTGGTAACAGGTAGGTTTTTTAAATTAAAATACAAAATGTAGGCACGTTTGAACATTTTATTTCGGTTGTTCCAATGTGATACATGTACCGTTGTGAACTTATCATTTCTGAGAACGCATGCTGTTACAGAGTGATTACCTGTAAATACCACGTTAATGCAATAGATGCTCAAAATGATGTCTGTCAATCTCAATGCATTTCGCAATACGTGTAACGACATTCCTCTCAACAGCGAGTAGTTCGCCTTCCGTAATGTTCGCACATGCATTGACAAGGCGCTGACGCATATTGTCAGGCGTTGTCGGTGGATCACGATATCAAATATCCTTCAACTTTCCCCGCAGAAAGAAATCCGGGGACGTCAGATCCGGGGAACGTGCGGGCCATGGTATGGTGCTTCGACGACCAATCCACATGTCATGAAATATGCTATTCAATACTTCTTCAACCGCAAGCGAGGTATGTGCCGGAATCCATCATGTTGGAAGTACATTGGCATTCTGTCATGCAGTGAAACATCTTGTAGTAACATCGGTCGAACATTGCGTAGGAAATCAGCACCATTTAGATTGCCATCGATAAAATGGGGGCCAATTATCCTTCCTCCCATAATGCCACACCATACGTTAACCCGCCAAGCTCGCTGATGTTCCACTCGTCGCAGCCATCGTGGATTTTCCGTTGCCCAATAGTGCATATTATGCCGGTTTACGTTACCGCTGTTGGTGAACGACGCTTCGTCGATAAGTAGAACGCGTGCAAAAAATCTGTCATCGTCCCGTAATTTCTCTTGTGCCTAGCGGCAGAACTGTACACGACGTTCAAAGTCGTCGCCATGCAATTCCTGGTGCATAGAAATATGGTACGGATGCAATCGATGTTGATGTAGCATTCTCAACACCGACGTTTTTGAGATTCCCGATTCTCGCGCAATTTGTCAGCTACTGATGTGCGGATTAGCCGCGACAGCAGCTAAAACACCCACTTGGGCATCATCATTTGTTGCAGGTCGTGGTTGGCGTTTCACATGTGGCTGAACATTTCCTGTTCCCTTAAATAACGTAACTATCCGGCGAACGGTCCGGACACTTGGATGATGTCGTCCAGGATACCGAGCAGCATACATAGCATACGCCCGTTGGGCATTTTGATCACAATAGCCATACATAAACACGATATCGACCTTTTCCGCAATTGGTAAAGATCCATTTTAACACGGGTATTGTATCACAAGCAAATACCGTCCGCACTGGCGGAATGTTACGTGATACCACGTACTTATACGTTTGTGACTATTACAGCTAGCGGGCCAACAATAGCGCCATCTGGTTTCTCCTTTCAAGATAGACAAGTTTCGTTCTTTGCAGTTTTTTCGTTTGACGCTTATTTCGTGAGATATTTGGCCCGGTCACGATCAATGGACCACCCTGTATACTCAATGTTGCCATCCTGAAGGGCGCTCACTTCTCACAGTTTCTTCGAAGAGAAAGGTCAGTAAGTCCGTGACTAGAAATTGCGACTCACAGTGTAACCCTCAAAGCATGACGTCGTTCGCGAAGGACTTGCGGATTTTAAGTAGCAGAAAAGTGCACATTTTCCTTTTTTCACTAACCACACCGTCCAAATAAAAATGTGCCCAATCTGAAAATCAAGGGTTGTAGTCTCTGCAACTTGTGTTCTACACAGTGACGTAGTTGCTATAGGGCTAAGCAGGGCAGTGCCCCGGGCCACCCAAGTTCAAGAGGCCCCTCTACCTCCATGAAAGACTTTCAAAAAAGTTAAATATCTTAATTGAGTGAAGAATTTTCGAATTTTAACTTTTTGGACACTGACCAACTAACTTCGATCGGCACGAACTGAAATCACTAAAATTTCTCCCACCTCCAGAACGCAAACATAATAGCGTGTGTTGCTTGTACGCTAAGACGTGGACCCTGCCGCGGCTCGGGTGTTGACGGGTAAAGTCAGAGTTGCTATGGCTGCCAGTCTTTACAAACTAACGGTGACTGGCGCTGAATTACTGGCTGTTTGACAATACAGTGCGTGACCACATTTGAATATGAAGTCTTCACAATCTATTATTGGGAACATTGTTGCTGCCGCGTGTCATTTCCAACGTCGAAAACGATAGGTATCGCGCGCGGAATTGTAGGCCCTGCAAATCACTGACGTTTTCTCCCCGCGTCTGCCAAGGCCTTGCTCCGCACGATCCCAGAATTCTCCGCAGCAGCGAGGGCCCACGTCGTAGCGGGCAAGCATTAATATGGCATTAAGTATGATAACTCAACTGTTTGTGTAGGGAATTCTCCTAAGCGAATGATTCTTTATCATAGGTCCCGAAGAAGTGTTGTAACCAATTGCACTCTGAATTTCATAAAAGAAAAAGAGAAAATGTGGATCTTGGTCTTAGATTGTTTTGTGGATTGTGTTAGTAATTGGGTTGTCATCAGAGTAGCAAATAACAACCCCAGTTGTGAGCCGTATGGCTCTATCTATCGGATTCAGATATCGAGGGAGTTAAAAGATTATCGGATGAGTAAATGACGGTAAGTACTGCCTTCAGTGGCTTCACTTTTTCTGGAGTGACATATGCTCTACACCTGACTGTTAAAGGACGTATTTCCGAAATTTTACCGTATTTTCATTCATTGTCCTAAAATCAATTAGCATTTGCTATTTTGTTGTTTCTCTGTCGATCGTTGTTTCTACAAAATTAATCATCTGCAGGTGTTCATATAATTATGAGTTAGCTGCCACAGCTGGCCAGTCAGCACACATGTGCCGATAATGTTTGTGCTGTTGTGAGATTTTTTTCGGTCTTATCGGCGACACTGCAGAGCAACTTGTCTTATTATCATCTTACTTGACTGTACTCGAGAGGACGTGCGTTAAGCCCCACGCAAACGAAAGGCCAATGAGGTAACAGCAAAAGCGGAAGTATACATAGCGCAATGTTCACATCAGGTTTATTCTTAACAATGTAAAAAGTCCGTGCAGTATAGCGAGTATTCGACTCGAGTACATACAGGTAACCAAGCATTAGGACTATTTGCATGGTTTTGCAAAGTTTTTGTTGAAGTGAACTAAAATCATGGATAAAAATAAGAACTCCAGTGGTGCGTTTAAGCGAAAACAAAGTCAAGAAAAGGGAAAGAGTGCCGGCCTGTGCGGCCGTGCGGTTCTAGGCGCTACAGTCTGGAACCGCGGGCCGCTACGGTCGCAGGTTCGAATCCTGCCTCGGGCATGGATGTGTGTGATGTCCTTAGGTTAGTTAGGTTTAAGTAGTTCTAAGTTCTAGTGGACTGATGACCTCAGATGTTAAGTCCCATAGTGCTCAGAGCCATTTGAACCATTTGAACCAAGGGAAAGAGTAAACAAAAATTGACAAAATTTTTACTCAGCCTTCTACAAATACTTCCGGCCCAAAAAGTTGTGTTGATTGTAGCTCAGATAATGTGGTATCTGTTGGGGAGCCTATTGAAGAAAAACCGACAATAACTGCAGTTAAAAATACCGCCGACCATGACGACGCCACCGATCATGTCGACTCCATTTGCATGGCATAGGAAACAGGGAAAAAACCGTCGATCTATACTCTTCTAAAACGTAAATAAAAGTTCTTATGACTTGGGAAACTTAACGAACAGGACATTGAGTGGTAAAGAAAAACGTCTAATTCTTGATATGGGACTGTTACAGCCTCCAAGACCATTTCCTAAAGATCTAGCCCCAGAAAAAGGTGTTTTTCAACATCAGAGTATGTTTCAGTTTCTAAGTACAGACACGTTAATCGTCTCTGACTGTGTTATTCCAGAATTCTAGATGCTGCTTATTTTCAATCTTGCTAGTTGTTTGCTTCGCAAAGGAATAATGTGTGCAGTGTGGGTAATCGGGACTGGGAGCACTTATCGGAAAGAATTAAATAACACAGTTTCTCGAGTTGCCACACGGAAGCATGTGGTGTGTACAAACTTTCGAGAAAGAATGATAGTATCGACAAGGAACTTGAAAATGAAATTCATAAAGAATTGTCATTTTGGAAAATGATTCTTACAAGGTTGTTCGATATCGATATTATACTTTAGCAAGAATCTCATTGGCTTTCAGAGAACATCGAGAGAACTTAAGTCAGGTGGAAGGCTATCACGGCAATTTTCTGTCCATTGTAGAGATTCTCGCCCAGTATGATGACATTTTGCAGCAAGTTTTGGATATTCCCAAAGGTAATCATTTTCACTTCTAAGAATTTTTTTTAGCATTTTGTGTTTTATTTATTTTTTCAGTTGCTTACATTCAGAAAGATTTTTAAAATCAAGCCTACTTGTTTTTAGGATATAAAAGGTATCTGAGTCCAAAAATTCACAATGAAATGATTGGGTCCTTAGGGAACAAACTTGGAAATAAGCTACTAGAACAAATTAGAGCATCTCTTTTTCCGTCATCATAATGGGCACTACACAGGATATATCTAAGGTAGATCAGCTAAGCATTGGTCTCAGATATACGGTAATAACCAGATCGGAAAATGGGCAACCAATCGATGCAGAAGTAAGAGAATTACTTCTAGGCTTTTATGCGGTCATCAGACATGGTGCAGCAGAGTTAGTGAAGCAAGTTACTAGTTATTTTTTATTGACAAACATATTGATTTTAAAAAATGTGTGGGTCAAGGTTGTGATGGGGCCAGTATGATGAGTGGTGTTTATAATGGTGTACATAAAAACAGATAAAGAATATTCAGTCAGATGCGGAGAATGTACGTTGCGCCAGACATAATTTGAATTTATTGATAAATGAGGGCGTTAGCAGGTGTGTGGAAGTACAGATTTTTTTCACAGCAATGCAAGACTTATATAATTTTTTCGGAAATAGAATGAAGTGTTGGGATCTACTGTCGAAATTCACTGACGAATCAGAAACCACCATAAAAAATTAAATCCGACAAGATGGTCTAGTAGAGTTAATACAATATCTCCAATAAAACTTAGTTTTTTTATACAGTCGAGGCAGTATCAGAAATAGTGCTGAAGAGTTCCAGTAAAGATAACTGTAGCAAAGCAAAAAATATCAAAACAAAAATGCTAAATTTCGATTTCATATTCATTTGCGAATTCATGCAGCAAATATTGAATGACATCAATTATGAAGCCAAAATTTTACAAAAACGCGATATCGACTTGGATGGGGCGAGTAGAGTTTTAGTGGATATTAAAACAAAATTGATATTTTATAGAATTGACTTTGAATGACATTATTTCACATTGATTTAATCTGTGAAAAGGTAGAATAAAAAGTTTCAGGTGATTCAGATTTCCTCATACACAGATTTTATATTAAAACAGACAGCAAAGAAGAAAACAAAACTGCACATTGTTGTGTATACAGTTTTTGTTTGAAATTATGTATTCAGAGAAACAATACATATGCGGGAAACAATTTGTCTAGTGGTGTAAATCCCCTGGCATCGAAACTAAATCCAGCTATGAGGTAGAAAAAGAAACCACACATCTTCACAGCACAGCATTTTCTTTCTCACAGTCAGTTTTAAGAGAAAACATTGTTTTTTAAAAAATATGTAGCCTATGAAAGTCTGAATGTTTATTAGAATATTACTTAAAAATCTGAAGTAAATCATTAAGAACTTTTTGTGATTTTTGCTATTGACAATTTCCCTTCGTGTATTTGCATGGATTTCCTCTGTTGGTGCTCTGTTTTAACTGTTTCACTGCAGTCGGGTAGCCAGAAAACTGACGAAGTGAGCCTTGTGAAGAACAAGAACAATATTATGAGAGAAGTTGAGAGATTTCTAATGTATGAGCTTCATGGTTATCGCACATAAATAAGACATATCTTTGTTTCCATGTGAAGTTTCTCTACATTCTGTGTACAGCATTCCTCTTTGAAAGTGATCTGTCTGTGTCATTTCACAAAATGCGCAGGAGATGGAGTTATGTTGTTATTATTATTATTCCTTATATTTCCAACGGCCTTTCATCCAGTGTGTGGCCTTTCACTTCCTTCTATTTTTCTCTCAGCAACTTTGTCTCAGTTCACATGTTTTAAAGACTCTAGGGCTTCATATTCTGTGTCAAGAAGCTACGACTTGGTTCTAGAGAATTTACTCTTCGCTTCTGTAGTTGTTAAATAATATTTTAGGAACAGCTACACCTTTAAAATAAAGGCCACATTTAACAGTCTGTGCACTTACTGACTCTCCAGCCTTGTAACTGTTTGATCTCATAAGTGTTAATCTAGGTGTGTTTGCCAGTCCTCTCCATTTCATTTCACATTGTCAGCTGAATCAAATTCCAAACTTTTATGTCAATTTATTGTGCTAGCACTTACTAGAAACCAAAACTTGTATATTCAGTCATTTTTTTGCGATTTCAGGTACTTGACAACAGGTTAACTTCAAACACTTAGGATTTTCTTTCAGAATTTCTGACAGTACAACTGTTCATATTGTGCATGAACCATGTCACGTGTGACCAGTCTTCAAAAACCCACAAAGGTATTCAGGACCTGGTTAGACAAGTTCTAGAGTTTACATTTGGCATAAAGTGAAGAAAATGCTAGGTATAATTGAAGAAAACAGTGATTGTGCTGATTACATTATAAAGTGTATGTGTTTCCTTTATAACATAATAATTAATAAACAGAATGTATTGTACACAACAAAAAATACTGCTGATAGGGTACTTTGGAAAAATACCTAATTTATGTGAGAAATTGAGTGTTGTGAGGGCATATGTTACAGAAGACGTTTTCAAAAATTATTTTAGTCCTGATAAATGATGCAATTATACAGCACTGGCGACCTGTTAGGATGTCTACATGAATATTACGTACAGTGTCTCTTATGTAAAAGCGAAAATTTAAAAGTTTCTGAGAGTGACATAACACCATAATAAACATAAAGCTTTGTGGCATGTTACAGCAAACTTTCTGTACTGTTGAGATGTTAAAAACGCTGCAGATCATTTTTAACATCATCATTTTACTGAAATCGGTCTACAAGTTAATACCATGTAGCAAAATTAACTTTCAAAACAGTTGTATAATTGTGCCAGTTTGATGGGTACGCCAATAATACATACTGGTCATGCTCATTTCAGATTATATCTCCAACCATTCTGTGGACTGTCAGTCACAGCAGTGAATTTCTGGATCATTCTGGTCCTATAATGACTTGCATTCGTAAGTTATGCTAATGAAAGTTTCCATTGTCATCTCACATAACTGAGTGGTCTCAGGACCATCTTTAAAAATCTCAAAAAAATCACATCTGGTTGTATGTAATCATATGACAAATTTTTATCTAGTGTGAGCACTTAGTGAGAGAGTATGGAAACTGAGAACTGTGAAGTTCTCGATTCCAATGAATTTTTGTTCTGCTCAAGAACCAACCTCAGTTCTCAATTCGCAGTCTTCACTTCTAGATTCTTGGTTCTTTTTGCTAGCTTTTCATTTCTCGGTTGTGTATTTGTTTCCAGTGATCGAAATGAGGCAAAATTTCTCAAATTTGTATTTGTTTCCATTTTTTCCTGCTCTTATTACAGGAATTCAGGTGTAATTGATTTGTTCACTTGTTAAGCAAATTGGAACGTTTCATTGCCTGCCACAAGAAAGAAAATTAAAGAATTTCATAAATTCAAAGCAGAGCTAATACAGATTATAATAACACCTATAACATTTAAAAATATCTGAAAATAAAAAAGCAAAATGATAAAGTAAAATTATTTACATATATTGATGTAAGATGATTCTATTTACATGTAAGTTTGTGAGCATTCTAAATTTAATAAATTTTATTGTAAATAGCCCTGGCTGTGAATTTACTACATCGATACAATGTATATTTTTGACAGATAGATAAAGAGTTTGACTTGAATTGGACTGAATTTTAGTACTATACCATGAAATACTCCACCAACTTCGAAAAATGATGATGAAAATGGAAGATGGTAGAATATTTTGAAAGCTAGTTCTGATGAAAATAATGAAGTTGTTTAAGCGTTGTTGGTATGGGAAGCGACAACAATGTGTGCGAGCGCCTCAAAAACACGAGTGCATGCCCCCAGAAAACGTCATGGTGATTAGGTTGTGGTCTGCCCAGGTATGATAACCCACCAGTCTTGAGATAACGTCAGGAACCAGTGAAGGAGAGGTTACGATTTCGAGTCTGGTGTGTGCCGTTGCTGAGTACTTCCTTTGCATGGATCAGAATGATAGTATCACCCAACGGCAATTTCAATTCGATGTGTTGTTTGTATGCAAAAACATGTTTTGATGGAGATAATGCATAATTTGTCATATGTAATTTCGCAACAATGAGGAGATTCATATGTACTGATGTATATTTTGCATATCTCTGGAAGGCTTGGAGCAGTATTAGCCAGACAGTCTACTAATCTGAACAAATATAGTATGAGAATGAGTTTTCCCTGGAACTCTTAGGAGGACAGTAGGAAAGGATGTGTCGAAAACAATCGATGTTAGTGTGAAAGCCACAATTTTTGGGGCCCCTAGGCCGAGTGATAACATTTATCTCGAAGTTTAATAGAGTAGAACATTCTCTAAACACTTACAAACGGACATAACGCTTTAAAATATTGTATGAGGAACTGACATGCAAAACGTTTTCACCCCATTATTTTCTGAAAAATCATTCATCTTTCAGTCGGCCTACACATACAAACATAATTGAATATAATCTTTATTAACTAGAACCAAGTTCTGTACGAATACCTCACGTATTATCTTCAATTTTTTAATGAGAGTGATTACAGGAAATCGGCTGTAATTTATTGACAGTGCAATTCACAGTTTTGATGACAGCGGAATCATGGTACAAACACAGACTTTTCAATGAGAAATATGCGTTGCATTTGGAATTTGTTTGAACTGTAAAACATATTGTATACAGTACAGACTGTTTGTAGTGATGCGGACACAGATGGATTGTGATTTATCTTTCTCTCACACAATTTCTAATGAAGTACGATTTCAATCTTGTTTATAGCAATAGGGATATAGCATCTGGAACGTACACATTCTCATTTTAACTACGTAAAGTGGATGCCCACAGTTTAAATGTTAGACCGTGATTTTGCCCATCCACATGATTGTGCTGAAATCGATTATACGATGTAGTGGGATTTCGGACGACTACGCAAGTGCGCATCCGAGGTGCGCGTAGCCAACGCACGTCCTAGATTGCGATATCGATAGAGCGCATCTACAGCAAAGTAATTGCACAAATATGTACAACGAAAGCTATAGTTTCAGCTTTTAGATTGATGGAAGAGAACTTTAAACCAACCTGAAAATGTACATCAAAATTACCTAACTCTGAAGGTACTCAAAAAACAAAATCTGGCTGAAAGTAGGACTTCGATAGGATCCTCATACACAGTACGAGACTAAATCTCTCTTTCCAGTACTAATAACAACAAAAGCCCGCGGTTATATTTATCAGCCTGAATGAGAAGCCAGCTGGGCGACAACATGTCATTCGAGATAGGAGTGCGTGTCGATGACATATGAGAATGATTTCTGCTGTGCACAATCAGGAAATATGCTGGAACGGATCAGGCAAAGTTGTTTTCATAATCCTGGTGTATTATGTAGCGTTCACTGAATATTTAACGCTTATGAAATAGGTATGACGCATTATATCTAAGAAACAGTAATTTAAGCGTAAAAAATGCAATAATGCTGCACATCATCGATGGAGCTGAAAAGGATAACGGAATGCTACTGCAACACCTAATATTGATAGTGTAGAATCCTTGGCTGAATGATATGTTTGTCGTAAAATTGAGAAATGCTTGTCTTGTTTCTTTTTAGTAGATAAAACAAACCGTAGTCTTTATCTCTGAGTGACAAAGCATTCAAGCGGACGCGCCTCGGTCAGCTGTTAGGCAGACCGGTTCTTTTCGACATTACTAATTTCATTAAACGTGGCATTCTTGTTAACTGTCAGAAATGAGCAAATCGACATTGCCTAGTCATATATTACACAGTGGATTTTTTCACCCGGTGTTACGAAGCTGGCAAGCACCAAATGTGGAACTGACGCCGAATAATTTAATGTTTCCATTGTTTATTGGGTAAGTTATTTAAAGTGAATCAGTTTCTAGTTTACCATTAACATTTCCGTATGACTCCCTTCGACTAACGAATTATCATTAACAGACATCGGCAGTATTACGAATCGTGAACGTGTTAATATTCAGTGGTTTTATTTTTTGTGGAGAATATCTACCGTTGTTCAACATTACAGCAGCGTCGTCGGCCAGTACTCGCAAGATGTGGATAGAAGCGTTTTTTTGGCCTTCATGGTTTAAATTAGAAGTGTGTACAAGAAAAAAATTTATGTATACCTGCCATACGAGACGTATGTGGCGGTTCTGCGCGTAGTAGTAATTGGTACTTTAATTCTGTTTATCTTACATTATACCAGTAGTCGCGAGAGCTTTCACTTTTCCGCGATTAGGCCTACGGTACCGTAGTCTGCGTTCCTTTACACTGGCAACACTTTGAATCTGAACATAGAGCGCAGATGATCGTTTGTGTGACACCTTTCCTCTTTCCTGTCTTTCGCTGTTGATTTTGCAAGCGACCAGTATTCTCCAAGCTTGTTTTTACACGCACTTAAAGTTCAAATTTAAACTTCAGTTTCCCTCAACCCATAGAGGTTTTCCTAAACTTCGTACACACTAAGTTATAACGTGTTAGAGTTATTTTGCATGTCTTAGGCATTGAGTTGGCTGTGTCATTCCGATAGTTGGTTATTTAGAATGGTACTGCTGTGTGAACAGTTACTAGTGCACATTTGAAGCTGATTTAAACAGAACAGCATTTACATTTTAGATCTTTTTTTCTATGCAGCCATCCAATAACTAAATAAATACTAGTAAATGTTAATAAACATAAGAAAATAATGTAAAGTATCCAAACTGTAAGAATTAAAATTATGTAATAGCCTATTGTTTACCTGTAGTTCAGTAGTATAAATATGTAGGCCATTTGCCACTCTTCCCTGGCAGTTCTGACTAGAGGAAAATACTCCACCTTGCATCTATTTTGTGGAGCTAGTTTTAAATTTGTACACTGCATAGGTGCTTTCACATGATCTGCTTAAGTAGGCTAGATCAAAAGTAATGGTAGCTATTTTGGGCGTTCACCAGCTTGGTATACATCTTATTAAATGTATGTCCAGGTCTTCTTTACATTTGTCAGGTTTCCATTAACAGATTGTGTTTACACATTGTCTGATAGTGTTGAGCCCTATCATACAATCCATCAATGCCTGAGTAACATGTAACTTGATCTATGTTTAGTGTTACCCAACTGGAGAAAAGTAGATGTGCTCAAAATATTGCAGATTTCTGTTTGTAAAAAGGTGTGTAGCATATGTGAATGAACTTGTACGTATAATTCTAATTAACTTTCTTTTATACTTAGGGTCAGTGATGCTGTTTTTTATCTCACAAGAAAGCTGAGGTGACCTCCTGTTTTCTAAAAGCTTTGAGATATTAGTTTTTTCCTCGCCCACCCAGTAAGCTATGTTATACTAAATGACCTTGCTTAATTTGCTACTTTTTCTCCTTCACAGATAAACTGGCAATATTATTTTAAGATGCTCACAGTGCACATGAGACGTATCTATCCATATATCTCAGTTCAGTTGTATGTCTTATAGATTGTTTTGCACTGAAAATTTTTAATTTCTCAAAATTGTATTCCAACTTCATATTTATAAACCATGTTTGTATTTTTCTATGTTACTGATTATCTATTCAGCAGTTTTATGGCAGACATTAAATGTTGAATCAGCTGCCTAGAGGTGGTGTTGGACCGAATCTGGTGACACAGTGTGTATACTACACAAAAACAGTTGTCCCTAATATTGGAATAAGCGAATGCCTCATTTTCTTTTTCTGATCAGAGAGGAATTTCTTGCCAGAATTAAATATAACCATTTTTTACTTTGGGTTCACTAAATGCAAGGAAACCCAACTCTGACTTTATTTTTAGAAACTGTATTTTGTTGAGAAAAAAGTTGGGTTGAGTGTGATATTGGACTGTCCTCCCACCCTTGAAATCTTGATTGTGATGACAGTGATCTGTAGCATAGCCTGAGGCAAAAGTTAGGTTGAAAGCTGATAATTTAGTTAAGAGTTGGCAGAGCCAATGAATGTGAATGCCAAATAAAGATTGCAGTAACAGTTTGACTTCTAGCTTAGCCTAAAGTGTACAATAATGTCATTTTTAAATTCAATTTACCATATTTAACACACCTTTCTTCATAAAAAGTTAAAACTGCAACGTAAATTCAGAGAAGCATATATTAGATAATGGACAAGTCTGACTAGTGTATTGATGCATATATTGTACATTATCATAAATAAACTATGAACAATGCATGGAGGTGGGTCCAGTACATAAATTTTACGAGCAACTTGTCATTCAAGACATCAAAGGGCTACAAAAAGTTGTGGTAATGTGATAGTTGCTTCAAATATTGCAGCAGTGTTCCAGAGAATGTCAGTTTCCTGCTGTGTGGAACAGATGCCCAGTGTGGATTTGTTGACTTACGTACACCTCATCTGTAAACAGTTGTGTTTTTCACTGGGTGTGTTGTGTGATATTGCAACCAATTTTAGTTATCAGGAAACTTAATAACCTGGTGTATACAAGCTGTTATTACCTGTAACTCTTATTTTTCAGAGAAGAGCAAGGTGTTGTGCCATTGCCCAGCATGCCTGGAGTATTTAGGTATGGCTGTTCAAATTTAAAAGATGCCCTTCAACCTCTTGTGGATAAAGGGTTGAAGTCAGTTTTATTATTTGGAGTTTTATCGCACCTACCTAAGGTAATAATTTAGAAGTGATCTAAAGATAACTTGTCCACTGAAAACTAAAAAACTGAGAATATTCCTCATTAATGATTAGCCATATCACCAGTTAAATAATGTAATACTCCTCGTTTACTCTCCTACTTTTGATTCAGCTGTTTGATAATTTCT
Source organism: Schistocerca serialis cubense (assembly GCF_023864345.2). Lineage (NCBI taxonomy): Eukaryota > Metazoa > Arthropoda > Insecta > Orthoptera > Acrididae > Schistocerca > Schistocerca serialis. The sequence goes on from NC_064640.1 coordinate 1,008,868,149, forward strand.
GGTTGCCATCAATATCTATTGTCTGTTATAAACCATTGTATTTTATTTTCCTTGACCAATTTGTCATTAGGTTAATACTGATGTCACATCACTTCTGCCAAACTTTTCTCTGACATAGTACTACCTTTCTTATTCTCATATTTCACTCTGATGTCCCTGCCTCTTTCTCCCACTCAATATTGCCACATATATTCTCTACCTCATACTGTTAACTTTCTGGACCTTTATCACACACTTTGTGTAATTGCAAGTTTTTAAATATTTTTTTGTATTAGTTCATCATAATATTTTTTTAAATTTCCATTGTCTTTTAATTATAAAGCAAAATGGCTTAAGTGGTTAAGGCACTTAATTCTGTCTGTAGTAGTATGTTTCATCCATAAATTGAATTAAGATTCATATTTAGTGAGAGTGCCTCCAGTCAGAGATTGCATTATTTCTCTTCATTTACTCGTATTTGATAATATAATGTACCCAAATGGTCTGTTGGTTATTTAGTTTAGAAGCGAGGCACTGCCAAGAGATTCTTTTGAGCCTCACTAGATTAAAACCTCAATATTACATTAATCCTTATTGAGCTACATTTATAATGTTTTCCATTTATGTAAGGTGTGTTGGATGATTTTTATTGCTTTTCTATTTGTTAAATTATACATTGTTGATTTTTCACATTGTACCACATGTAGATACCCAACTTTGAAACTCCATTAATCTGTGGGAATAAAGGACATGTTGGTGGAGGTACCTTTTTTTTCATATATTTTCCATATCACTGGCTTAAAGGGCATTTCTGTCATTGCTCACAGATCTTTGAAGGGCACTCAGTTTGAAGAAACATCATATCAGTAAATTCAACTGCACCAGACCCCTCTCTGTTCCTAGGAGGGTGCTGAGAGGGCCGGGTCAAGAGTGTCAAACTATTTAAAGCCACGAGTTATCAGAGGTTATCTTCCTTGAAGAGTTAAAGCAATGCTCCAGCACACTGGGTCCACTGCCTAAATCTAGCATCAGGTGTGAAGACAGTAAGAATACAGATCTTGTTTCATCACCAGTCTTGTTGCTGTCCGTGTGTGCTGTGTCAGAACCACATATGACAAATGAACCATCGCAAATTATGCGGACAAATGTTTTGAGCGACTAGGATGGTAAATGCAAACATTGTCCATTAGGGATGATGTTAATCACCCATTTTGCTTGAGAGTTACTTATAATGACAAGAAAAAAAAATATCAGTATTTTAAATACAGATTAGCTAACATTCTATTTTCATGCTTTTTCTTTATTTTATTTCATTGGTTCTATGTTCCACTGTTGCTAGGAGGTAGGTACACCAAAATGTATAGAGAATTTATTACAAAGAAAAAAATCAGGACAACAATACACTGAGCCAAGATATTTCAAAATGAAATCCTATTTACTGAGTACACGGTATAGAAGTTCTCTTCTTTACAAAACCCAAACAATCTATAAGCAGTAACCATACTGGTATTTGCCTGGAATGGCTTGAGAAAACCCAAATCAGTACGACTGTACTGGGTAAACAAGTCTTACATCAACAGTTTGTCAAAGTCACATGTTTATTTCAGTGGCACAATTATGATAATGCAGTCAAGTGAACCTAGAATACTTTTATATGATTAGTACTGTCATCTCAAGAAATTAATTATCAAATATAATTAACTGTTTTTAGGGGAACAGAACTTTTCCTGAAGAAAATCCTTTAACCTCAGCTTAAAAAACTGTGGTTTGGTTTAACAACCTGAAACTCCCTTGGAAACAAGTTCAAAGTTTATGCTGCAAATGCTGAACATATGTTTTGGATATTGTTTATGGATCATAATTATTATTTCCCAACTCCAGTGTCCCTGACGTAGTGTAAAAGTGCTTGACATTTCCTCCTATCATTGTAGATCTTCTGTTCCTGGACATCTTCCCACTGAAATCCTCTCCCTTTCGCATCTGATTTCAGTGTATCTATCCAACATTTCATGGACCTTCTGCATGGTCTTTTGGCTTTGGCATGAATTTCAAACCATCATGGTGTGCTTGCATAATAAAGATTGTTCCACTGTGTTACATAGACTAAATGGATGGTACAGTTAACTTTAAACAAGTTAATATAGTTTGCTACAGATCTCATAAGTTAGTAATGTACTGTGATGCCCAAATAAAGATCTCAGTCTAGCTTCTTGATTAAAAATATTATTTGTATCTGAACTGAGTTCTCCTGAAATATCATCCTGTATGACATCAAGAAATTCATGATGGTGCTGGTAGGCAATATTATAATCAGAGATGTAACCGTAAGCAGCTTCTGAAGGGACATGAGTATGTGCCTTCCACAAGGGAATACTATCAACCCTATGTACCAGAAATCTGTTATACTTCTGCTTCCCAAGTTGCGTAACTGTTGTAAGGGAGGCAAATATCAGCACGAAAAAAATTGTATATCATAAACTAAGTATACTGGAGCAACCAAAGCATCTTCAGAGTTATCTGCTGAAAATGAAGGAAAGTCTCTAATATGTATTGTGAAAAGTTGTATTAGCATAGAACCTCAAGGAGCAACTTGTATTATTGTACCCCAAAGAAGCTGGCTAAATTCCTGTTAAGTGATAGTGTAAAACAGCTTTCTGTTTCCTTACACTCAAATAGGAACACCCCAGGGGGCTCACTGCTCTTTGGTGAATCCATGCTTGGCTATCATGGGGCCTCACACTTTGCAGTACCTCTTCCCTTTCCATGCTGCATGTCTTTCCTCCTCCTATTCTTTTTCCCCTCCTTAGATATTTTCGGGGGAGCATGTTGCAGTTCCAATGGCTCAACATCTTAATGGTCCCTCATCTGTTTTTCTTTCTTTCTTCATTCTCCATCACCTCCCATTCCTCTGCTTCGGTGTTTGAGGTTTCTCTTTTTCTTCTTCCTCCCTGTGAGCTACTGAAGGCTGGCCCAAATGTTTGACACGTAACAGATGATTTGGTAATGTGTAATTCCCAGGCTCGGGTCGACAGGTTTCGCACATACCCCCGGTGCAAGCCAGGCCCAGGAAGGGGTGATTGCCTGAGCTGTTACCTTCCCAATTGCCAATTGGTCCCTCTTTCAGGAGTGTGGGAGGCATGTCATGAGGTGTGAACAATGACCTAAGGTGGGTGATCCTCCGTTTATTATTCAGAAAGGTGCTGATGCAATTGCAGGCCCTGTGAAATCCTGCTCTCATTCACGTAATGGGATTTTGCTTCTGGAGGCCAATTGTGATTTTCAGGCTCAAAAACTGCTTACAGCTTCTCTCCTCCACAGCTATCCTGTTTGTGTCAAGGTCCATCAAAAGCTGAATTCTTCACATGGCTACTTACGTTCAGCTGCTTAATGGTCTGACTGAGGGAGATATTCAAACTTACCTCTGATCAGGATGTCACTGTCGGTCATTGGGTAATGGAGAAGGTTGATGCGACCTTAGTGCCTGCATGCACTCTTTGTCACGTTTGATCAAGTAGTGCTTCCATTGAAGATCAAAGCAGTCTATGGAGTTATCACGGTCTGACCTCACATTCCAAACACAATATGTTGCTATCAGTGTCAGCATTACAACCACCCTCACATATCCTGTAAAAGCACAGCCATATGTGTTACTTGTGATAGGGGTGGTCACGAGGGTGATTGCCCTTGTTACTCCTGCTGTATCAATTGTAATGATGACTATACTGCCTCAGCCATGAATGTCCCTCGTATCTCGATGAGAGGACCATCCAGGAGACCCAGGTAAAGGAAAAAGTATCTTACCCTGTCGCTGGCAAGTTGTTGGCTAGTTGAAAGTCCTACATTTTACCATCCAGCACTTTTAATACCATTCTTGCAGTGCATTGCTCCATAAAGGACATGACCATGCAGACTTGCATCCAATTTAGCGCTGCAGTTGTAAAATTGCCCAGTATCACGGTAGCATCCCTGTCTCCTTCTTCTACAGCTGTACAAGAAGCCACCAGATCTTCACCCTTGGTGATGAAATCACGTGCTACACAACTGGCAGGATGAAAGGACAAAGACTTTCTACATTCCGCCAGCCAACAACCATCTGAGTCTTTGTCCGCCAACCATAAAGGCTCTAAGAAATTGAATAAAGGCAAATAGCCTTCTCCTTCCGTAACTCGGAGATGCGATTCAATGGTGTCGCTGTGTGGTAGCCTCACCCATGTGACCTCCATTTTGCAGGTGTGCACTGCCTACTGTTTTTCTACCCTGGAATCCACAGGCTGAACCAGGGATAATGCCGATGCCTCTGTAGATTTCTTGGAACAGGATCCTCCAGTCTCTGGCCCCTGTAGCAATGAGCCTTTGAAAGCTGGCACTTCGCAGCCACCAAGGTGACAACCCTTCCTATGACTCCTTTCCAATGGAACATTCATAGCTTTAGACCCAACAAGGAGAAATTTGGCTGCTCTTGCCATCACGGTGTGTGGTTGTTTGCTATCTCCAAGAAACAAAATTGCGAGCTCGCAACCACTTTAACCTCTCACATTTCCTTCCTGTCTGCCCCCCCCCCCCCCCCCCCCCCCGCCAAATTCCTCCCACACTGCCTCTACCCCCACCTGGTGCCTCCCCCCATCTTCCAAGGATGGCATTCCATCTCATGGGGGAGTCATACTGCTCATTCGGGATGACGTTCATAGCCAGACCCTCTCGCTGAACACCCCGCTGCAAGGAATTTTCCTTCATCATTTCACCTTTTCTCTTTGTAACTTATACATCCCTCCATAATCTGCTGTCACTAGGGTAGACTTTCTCCAGCTTGCTGGTAAACTCCCGAGCCCCTCTTTGCTGCTCAGTGACTTTAATGTGCACCAGGCTCTTCAAGAACCTGTCTGAGAGGTGCCATCTTAGCTGACCTTCTCAATCAACTCAACCTCTGTCTTTACACTGAAGCACCCACTAAGACTCTACACACAGCTATTCCTATTTGGATCTCTCATTCTCCCATGTCCACCTTGCCCTTTGTCTCGAGTGGTTCATTCTCTCTGACATGTACCGAAGCTACCATTTCCCATGTGCTATCCATTTGCTGACTCCAACCCCACCTACGTGTAAATCCAATTGGCAGCTTTCTAAGGCCAACCAGAGGCTTTACTCCTCACTGGTGACCTTTGACATACAACATTTCCCCAGTTGGTATGACCAGAGAGAATACCTTACTAACATTATCCTTACTGCTGCAGAACATAATCTTCACCACAGTGTGTCTTCTGGTGGACTGAGGTATTCTGCAACATTATTTATGCACTGAGATGTGCCATCTGAGTTTTTAACCATCATCCTACAATTGCAAACTGTTGTTGCATTCTTCGGGATAGCAAAAAAGCTAGCTGGATTTAATTTACTAGTTCTTTTAAGATTTCACTCAATCTTCCATCATGTGACCCAACCCCTATTGGCCCTCTGGGACCGAGACCCATTCCCCGATTACTGGCCTGACCTTAGCAGGTGATGTCATTGTGGACCTTATTGCTACCTCCAACACATTAGACCACTGTTTCGTGGAGATTTTGAGCTCCATTCTTTATCAACCCACGTTCCCTCCTTGGCACTGTATGGTGTCAGATCGAGTAATACCCTTCTCCTCTCAGAATTGTGAATGCTACAATTCTGTCTTTACTGTGAGGGACCTAGACTGTGCTCTCACTTCATCCCAATCTTCCACTCCAGGACCGGACTTGTTCACATTCAGATGTTCCAGCTCCTGTGGACAAGCACTTTCTCCTTCATACATACAATTGCATTTGGTCAGATGGCACATTACCCAGATGCTGGCATGAAGCCAGTGTCATACCCATACCTAAGACCAGTAAGGGCAAACACCTTCCTTCTAGCTACTAATACATTTCTCTCACCAGCTGTGTGTGCAAGGTGATGGGATGTATAATTCATGGCGAGCTGGTATGGTGACTCGAGTCTCGCAATCTAGTAACCACTGCACAGTGTGGATTTAGAGCATGCCATTCTGCAGTTGACTGTCTCATCACTTTGACGACCCATGTCATGAACAGTTTTTTGTGGAAATACTAGGCTGTCCGTATATTTTTACTTGGAGAAAGTCTGTGGCACCTGTTGGAGGTCTGGTATCCTCTATACCAGGGCTTCACAACATACGTGCTCGCAGAGCAAGCTGTGAGCAGCAAGGCGTGAGCACGGAGCAGAACGAGCAATGCTACCCCCACTACCGGACCAGAGCTGAGAGTGGGGAGAGTCACGTGGGGCACACAACAGCTGCCGACAGTCAATGTAAATTTGTGGCCATTTGCAGGGATATCACTCACGAATTATTACCGCGACAATTGAAACAAATAAAGGAGAAAGTACACATAATTTTATTAGCTTAGTGTATGCCTCTACATTCGTATTAATTTGTGAACTATTACACAATAAAAGGTGTCACTGAAGTGTGAGATTCTCGGTTATCTTGTACTTTTTGCCCTTTACAATTGCGTCTATGTTCGGAGTAATTGTTCTTGTGCATCGTAGGCGCAGAGTGCAGTTTAAATTTTGATCAGACAATGCGTTTCTCAGGCGCGTCTTGTTACATTTCATTGCAGAGAACAGTTGTTCACAAACATACGTGGAACCGAACATTGATATTATTGTAGCCGCCAGTTTGTGCAAACGAGGAAATCTATCCTGAGGAAAGTGTCTGTAGAATTCCAAAATGTTTTTCTTGTTCTGAAATTTGTCTCTGTATTCTGTCACACTGCAGGTCAATAATTTCTAGTTGCAGCTCAGGACGAATCTCTTCAATATTCGCTGAATATGGAGGGTAGAACAGATCAAAATCACTGTCTAATGCTGTCAGATCTTGAAAGCGTTGATCAAATTCTTCCTTAAGGGCAACTAAACTATGGGAATAACGTTCAGTCTTTGTGAACATCTTGCATGGATGATCATTTAGGAAAATGAGCTAGATTTCCTGTTTCCAGCTGACTCACCCAAAGTGTCAGTTTCATTTTAAAAGCTCGTATTCGATCTATGAAATGAGTAATTAGCAGATCTTTACCTTGTAGTGGAATGTTCAAAGCATTCAGATGGCTAGTTAAATCTCCTAAGAATGCGAGATCACATTTCCATGAAGGCTCTTTCAATTCAGGAACACACATGTTATTTATTTCCATGAACATATTTATCTCATCTAATAGGCAAAAAAATCGATTTAATAATTCGCCACGACTAAGCCAGCAGACCTCGCTGTAATAAGGCAGGCTGCCACACTGGCTTTCTACATCCTCAAGAAAGCTTTTAAAATTGCCTGTGTTGTAGCCCATGCTTCCTTATATAATTGGTTGTACGAACAACACCACTCATTACATTTTTTAGAGTGATACTCTTTGCCCATAAGTTTTCCTGGTGGATCACACAGTAAACGCCCCATATTTCATTTGGCACGGTCAGTTTTTGCATTTTCTCCTTCAACAGCGCAACGAAACCTGATTATTTCCCTGTCATCACTGGTGCACCGTCTGTAGACACTGAAACTAAAGAATTCCATGACAATCCTATATTTTCAACACTTTCTTCAATACTACTTAAAATATCACCTCCGGTTGTAGTGTTCTTCATGGCTACTACACCAAGGAGCTCCTACCTCACCTGAAGATCTCTATTAACACCTCTAATAAATATGGCAAGCTGCGCTGTTCCAGTGATATCAACACTTTCGTCCAGAGCTAAAGAATAAGCCATAAAATCTTTACAGATATTTGCAAGCTTGCTCTGGACATCATCTGCCATGTTCTGTATGCAACGCATAATGGTCATTTTAGATAATGGCACAATCCGAAACTGTTCAATTTGAGATGGACACAAATGTTCCGCTGCAACTACCAAACATTCTTTTATTAAATCGCCATCAGTGAAGGGGTGCAGGGATTTTGCTAAAAGCAAAGCAATATTGTAACTCACTCTGAGAGTTGCCTCAGTTTATTTTTCTTCGTCGTCCAGGTCTTCTTCGGATAGCTTTCTTTTAAGTTTAATAACTTCCTGTGCACGATCTGGTCCATCATATTTTCCACTTCCGTAGTCTTTCGCGTGGTACGACATATAATGTCGCTGCAAATTAAATTTCCTAAAAGAATTCAGCATTTTGTGACATACTAAACATTTTGCAACACCATCTTTTTCTGTAAACAGATACAGTTCCTCCCAACTGTGAAAGCGTGGTTGGGGTTACACAACGGTGACTTGACATGATTCTTAACCAGCAAAGTGACTGTTAGATCTGATCGTAGTACTTTAAATGTTACACAGTCGTCGCGATTTCAATAGGCAAGCTGCGGCCCTATTCAAACGTGCGCACGCATTTCCCCTCCCTCCCTACTCTGCGACCTTGCACCTGCTCACGAGCACGTGCCTGAGCAGACACGAGTACTTGCGCTCAAAACCGGCCAGTTGTTAAGCCCTGCTCTATACTCTATACAAGTGGTGCTTCTGTGGCTGCCTGACCCAATTCCTTCAGAAATTTTTAAAAGACTTAGTTTTCAAGGTATGTGTGGGTTCGGCCTTGTCGGACACCTAATCCAGGAGAACAGGGTGCCTCAAGGCTCCAACCTGAGTGTCGCCCTCTTTGCTATAGCCATTAACCCTATTATGGCCTGTGTTCAACCAGGCATCTTCAGCACGCTTTTCGTTTGAGATTTTGCGATCTGTTGCAGTTCTCCATGGGCATGGGTCCTGGAGCAGCATCTTCAGTGAGATCTTGATCATCTTTACTCCTGTATCATCGACGATGACTTTCACTTTTCCACTGACAAAACTGTTTATACGAATTTCTGGTGGTACAGTGGGCTTCCTGCACTGTCTTTACACCTTTGTCCTGTTGCTCATCCATTCACTGAAACTATGAAATTCCTGGCACTCATGCTTCATAGAAAACTTCCTTGGTCTTCGCAAATGTGTTAACCTGGTCGCACACTGTACCTGGCACTTAGTGTCAGATGTGTCCTCAGTGGTGCTTCCTGGGTAGTGGATCGGACCACCTTCTTCCTTTTGTACCAGTCCATTATCTGATCAAAACTAGACTATGGGTGTTTCATTTATTCACCTATATGTCTGTCCATCTTGCGCCATCTTAATACAACTTACCTTCGTGGAATACATTTGGCCACTAGCCCGGTTTTCATCTCTATGCATAAACTGCCAAATGAGCATTGTCATACTGGCATGATGTTATCCTCAGCTTATGTGTGTGCCATTTGTCTGCTGTGCCTGGTCACCCGTCCTATGCCTTCTTTCTCAATGACTCGCTTGACTGCCAGTATGGGGCGTGCCCTTCTTCTCTGTTACCCCCACTGCGGGTACGGGGTTAGAAGAGGCCCGAGGTATTCCTGCCTGTCTTAAGTGGTGACTAAAAGGAGTCTCACACAGCCCCAAGCGTTCAGGTCCCATTCTGTGGTTTGACCTGCCACTTTCAAAATTCTACAGAAGTGTGGGCCATATGGGAAGGACGCCTTACATGGTGCACAAGTGCCCTTAGATTCGATCTCCTGAATCTCTTGTCATGGCTTTGCATCTCCACCTGCAATTCAGTTATTTGCGTGAGGACACTTTCCAGCTTATGTCATCTTCTTCCGTTGTCTCCTGTCCTCCATGACAATATTGGATTTCTCTGTGCCCGATATCCAGCACAGTAGCCAGTCCCCTGTGGTGGGGCCGTCATGTACCCATTTGGTGGTAGCCCCCTGATAACATAGGGATCTCACTGATGATGCCTGAGCTGTTAACTCCCCACGTATGCCAAGGAGTAGATGTCTGTCTTCCTGGGGCATCAGGACTCCCGGCAATGGCCATCATGTCAGGTGGCCTTTGCTGTGGCTGGATGGCACCCATGGGGAGAGCCCCTGATTGGAGTGGGTGGCATCAGGGTGGATGACCCACAATGAAGCGGACTAAGTTATCTGTTGCTGTGACCATACGGTGCCAGCAGTCTCTAAAAATGGCAAGATAGAGTACAATGCTGACAGATATGACCCTAAATCGTGTACCCCCCCTCGCTACACCATGGGAGTAACTTAGGGCTACAGAAAGAAGAGAGCCATATTTGCCTCAATATTTAGTCTGTAGAGGAATGGACAGGGACTCCTTTCTACCTACTCAATTTTTTGTTGAACATCATGTGGAAGTGACAGCACTATCCAAGATGAGAAGGGTGCAGTCTTGATTCAGACAAACATCCCCAGCGCAATCCCGGGTGTTACTCACTTGTGACCGGCTGGGTGATATTCCTGTTTCCGTCACTCCCCATAAAAGCCTCAACATGGTCCAGGGGATTATTTTCCATCGTGACCACCTCTTGCAGTCTGACAACAAGCTCCCCGCCAATCTAGAACGGCGGGGAGTTCATGTCATCCGGCACGTTTACAGGAGACCCAAAGACAACAGAGTTGCTACCGGTGCCTTCCATCTTGGCCATTGAGGGTGATTCATTGCCTGAAAAGGCCAAGGTGGTGGTTTATCACTGTAGTGTTAAATCATACGTCCCTCCCCCTATGTGGTGCTTTAAGTGCTGGAAATTCAGGCACATGTCTTCCCGCTGCACTTCCAGTGCCACATGTCGAGACTGCAGACGTCCACTGCATCCAGATACTCCATGTGTGCCTCCTCCCACTTGTATCAACTGTGGAGAGCTCGCCAGACTGCACAGTACTCCAAAAGAAGCGGAAAATCATGGAATACAAGACCCTGGACCAGTTGACTTACCAAGGGGTTAAACATAAATTTGAAGAATTACACCCCGTTCGGTTGACGTCAACATATGCTGCAGCTACATTACCATCGCCGTCACAAGTACCAGTCGTACCACACCCTGTGCCTCAAACAGTGAGCCCTCCGGGTCTCCAGAATACATCCGCCCCCTTGGTGGTAGGGGGAAAATCCCCTTCCGTTGCTCCCAAAGTACCTACTTTGGGAGCAAGGCCCCTCCAAACGCAGGGGCACTGGTTCCCTCCCCCCACCAGCTGGAGAAGCAACAGCCTCCTTTGGTTCCTCTTGTGCGGAAGGGGTCCCAAGGTCTCCACTAATGCCACAGTGGCCACTCACCAGTGGCTAAAGGGGCCAAAAGCTGCTGGACAAAGAGCTGCACGGTCTTCCTCCATGCCTGAAGGTACTTTGGGGAAGTCCTCCCAGCGAGCCCCTAAAGAGAAGTGAGAGCTCAAGCAAACAAAGAAGTCTGCTAAGGAAAAGGACCCTCTGGTGGCCCCAACACCACCACTCCCTACCAATTCTGCACCTGCGGATGAGGTGGAGATCTTAGCGTCCCCTGAGGACCTGGATCTCACTGATGCCTCATCTACAATAGGAATGGATACAAATACTCAGTAGGTGGCAGCAGGTGAACCTTGGGGGGGGGGGGGGGGGGGGGGGGAACCTACCTCCTTGCGTACTTCATGCTTTGCCAGCCTCACGATAACCTCATCCCCCAGTGGAATTACTGCAGTTTTTTCCCACCACCTGGCTGAGCTACAGCAATGTTAAGCTTTACACCTGCTTTCTGCATTGCCCTCCAGGAAACCTGGTTCCTGGCAATGCGGACCCCTGTCCTCCACAGCTATAGGGGATATTACAAGAACCGTAGTGACTATGAGTGTCAGGTGGAGTTTGTGTCTGTCCTGAACTCAGTATGCAGTGAACCTTTGCCTCCTTCAAACCCGTCTTGAAGCTGTGGCTGTCAGAATAAGGACGACACAGGAAATAACTGTCTGCAATGCATATCTTCCTCGAGACTGTGCAGTACCCCTGAACGTATTGGCTCCACTTATTCATCAACTCTCTAAACCCTCCCCATGTGCCACTTAACACCCATAATGCCTTGTGGGGGGCACCGTGCTTACTGGCTGAGGCAGAGATGTCGAAACTTTCCTGTATCAACTCGACTTCTGCCTGTTAAATACTGTGGTCCCCACACATTTACTCGGCCATTGATTTATCCCTCTGCAGCCGATGACTTCTCCCAACTGTCCACTGGAGAGCCCACGATGACTGGTGTGGTAGTGACCATTTTCCCATCTTTCTGTCACTCCTCCAGCATCATTTCCCTGGACATCTACCAAGATGGGCTTTAAACAAGCTTTAACCTCTGCTGTCACTGTTGAATCCCCCCATATGGTACCATTGATGTGGTAGTTGAGCAAGTCAGTAGAACAATCATTTCTGTGGCGGAAAACATGATCACTTGTTCTTTAGGGTGCCCCGGCGAAAGTCAGTACGTTGGTGGTCGCCGGAAATCGCTGAGGCCATTAAAGAGTGTCCCTAGAGCACCTAATAGCTTTTAAATGGCTCCATACCCGCCTTCGTCAACATATAAAAAGACGGAAACAGGAATGTTGGGAGATGTACGTATCCACCATTGGGTGCCATACGTCACCTTCTAAAATCGGGATGAAGATCAGACGTGTTTGTGGGTACCTGACCCTGACAGGTTTCACTGGCATTAACATCAATGGCGTGTTATCTACTGATGCAAACACACTTGCCAAGCACTTTGCTGAGCACTATGCTCGAGCCTCCATTTCGGAGAATTATCCCCCAGCATTTTGCAGCCTCAAACGGTGGATGGAAAGGAAAGCCCTCTCGTTCATTGAACATCACAGTGAACCCTATAATGCTCCATTTACAGAGTGGGAGCTCCTCAGTGTTCTTGCACATTGCCCCAACACCACTCTTGGGTGAGATTGGATCCACAGTCAGATGATTAAACACCTCTCGTCCAACTAATGTGACATTTCCTCGTCATCTTCAACCGGATCTGGTGAGATGGCGTCCTTCCATTGCAATGGCAAGAGAGCACCATCATTCCAGTGCTCAAACTGGCAAATACCCACTTGATGTGGATAGCTATTGGCCCATCAGCCTCACCAATGTTCTTTGTAAGCTGTTAGAATGTATGGTAAGTCGGCGGTTGGGTCGGGTCCTGGAGTCACGTGGCCTATTGGCTCCATGCCAGGGCGGTTTCTGCCAGGGTCGCTCTACCACTGATAACCTAGTTTCCCTCAAGTCTGCCATCCCAACAGCTTTTCCCAGGTGCTAACACCTAGTTGCCGTCTTTTTTGATTAACGAAATGCTTACGACATGATCTTTAGACAACATATCCTTGCCACATTATATAAGTGTGGTCTCCGGGGCTCGCTCCCAGTTTTTATCTGAAATTTCCTATCGCTCCATACTTTTCATGTCCAAGTTGGTGCCTCCCAAAGTTCCTCGCATATCCAGGAAAATGGGCTCGCAAAGGACTCTGTATTTAGTGTATCACTATTTTTAGTGGCCATTATTGGTCTAGCAGCAGCTGTCGGGCCGTCTCTCACATCTTCTCTGTATGCAGATGGCTTCTGCATTTCGTACTGCTCCTCCAGTACTGGTGCTGCTGAGCGGTGCCTACAGGGAGCCATTCACAAGGCGCTGTCATGGGCTCTAGCCCACAGCTTCCAGTTTTCAGCCGCGAAGTAGTGTGTCATGCACTTCTGTCGGTGTCGTAACATTCATCCAGAACCAGAACTTTACCTTAATGACAATCCATTCACTGTAGTGGAGATATACTGATTCTTAGGACTGGATTTCAATGCCCAATTGATGTGGCTTTCTCATTTTCATCAGCTAAAGCGGAAGTGCTGGCAGCACCTCAGTGCCCTCCGCTGCCTGAGCAACACCAACAGGGATGCAGCTTGCTCTACGCTGCTGCTGCTGCTGCTGTACAGACCCTTATTCAATCCCGCCTTGACTATGGGAGTCTGGTTTATAGTTCGGCGGCACCCTCGGCATTGCGTTTACTTGACCCAGTGCACCACTGTGGCATTCGACTGGCAACGGGAGCTTTCAGGATGAGTCCGGTGATGTGTTGGCAGAAGAGCCAACACTGTGTTGCTAGAGGAGGCTGAAATGCACGCGTTTAATTACACGCTGACTGGCGTGAGGTCTGGAACAGTTAAGGGATTTAATAGTAACAAATAAAGTACGTAGTTGATATAATACTTAACTTTAATCCACAATTGTAGAACATCTCTCGTTACGGTACATGCTTCACAATATTAATTATCAAATGCTATGGCGCCTTGCTAGGTCGTAGCAAATGACATAGCTGAAGGCTATGCTAACTATCGTCTCGGCAAATGAGTGCATAGTTGTCAGTGATCCATCTCTGGCTAAGTCGGCTGTACAACTGGGGCGAGTGCTAGTCAGTCTCTCTAGACCTGCCGTGTGGTGGCGCTCAGTCTGCAATCACTGACAGTGGCGACACGCGGTTCCGACGTATACTAACGGACCGCGGCCGATTTAAAGGCTACCACCTAGCAAGTGTGGTGTCTGGTGGTGACACCACATCCGGTGTTCAGTGTTCTGGTGGAGGCCAGAGTATCTCCGTTGAAGGTTAGGCATGCACAACTGCTTGCCAGTTACGTTGCACACATCCGTAGTTCTCCTGAGCATCTGAATTACTGTCTCCTTTTCCCACCCATGGCGGTTCATCTCCCCGATCTCTTCTGTCTGAAGTGGAGTCCTTGCCTTTACCACTTATACGCAAGGCTCATTCATGTACACCTAGGCCGAAGCTTCGTCTGAACCTTTCACATGATTCTAAGGACTCAGTTAACCCTGCAGCTCACCGCCATCACTTCCTCTCGATTCTTGACATGTACCGGGACCGGGACTCTGTACTGACTCCTTCAGCATCCTACAAGCTATCAACCAGTGCCACCCCTGCCATCCTTTGGTAGCAACCATCAAGGAGTCTATCTATGCCCTGGAACAGTCCAGTCGTTCTGTGGTGTTTGTGTGGACCCCAGGCCACGTCAGAATCCTAGGAAATGAACTTGCCGACTGGCTACATGGAAACCACTTCTGGAGATTGGCATTCCCATAACTGACCTGCGATCATTGTTATGCCGCCAGGTTTTTCAGCTTTGGGAGACGGAATGGCATAATCTCGGTATGTACAACAAACTACGTGCCATTAAGGAGACTACAGGGACTCTGTGGTTCTCTGTCGACTCCGCATTGGCCATACGTGGCTAACAAATGGCTACCTCCCCATTGTGTGGACCCACCTCAGTGTCACTGTGCCTCACATATGACTGTCGTCCATATCTTGTTGGGCTGCCCACTTTTAGCCCCTCTGCGGTATATTTTTAACCTTCCCAGCACACTGCCTTCAGTGTTGGGTGCAAATGCCTCAACAGCAGATTTAGTTTTACATTTTATTCATGTGGGGGGGGGGGGGGTGTTATACCATCTAAGGGTGGGCATTTAGCTTTCTCTCCAAGGCCACCACCCTCCCTCCATTTTAACTATGTCGCACTTTCTTTGCATTTGTTTGCATTGGTGCTAGTCTTTTCCCTACATGTGCTCGTCTCGCCTTGCCTTTTTGGGGTGGACGTTTCAATGTGTTGTAGAGTGGCTGGGTCATCCTCTTTTATTATTGTGATCAGCCAGCCCAGATCATCTGCTCTATGGCTTTAATACCCTCTTCTACTTCTCCTTGTGATGTATGTTTTGCCCGTTTTTTGTTCATTCCACTGATTTTCATTTTAGGTGTGGTTCCCCATCCCTTTTTCCCCCTTTTACTTTCTCAAATGTACTTTGGTGTTTTTGTACCTTGAGCCTTGCTTGCGTCAGGAAAAAGGGACTGATGACACTCTAGTTTGGTCCCTTTATACCCGAAAACAACCAACTGACCATTGTGTCAGGTTTGCCTTTGTAATTGGTGTCTGCTTTCGGAACACTGCTCAAGATTTAAAGCAGAGCTCTTCATCCTCTTTCAGGCCACCTAATACATCCAGTGACACAGGCTTTTTGATTGTCATATGCCCAGATTCTCACAGTGCCCTTCAGAGCCTCTGTGTATTGTAAACAGTTCATCCCTTAGTGCAACAGGTCCAAGAAAGCTTCCACTTGCTCACTGTTGAGGGAGCCACTGTGATGTTCATGTGGGTTCTTGGTCATGTCGATCTGAAGGGGAATGAGGCTGCTGACACTGCTGCCAAGGCTGCCATCCTCCTGCCTCAGCCTGCTAGCTCTTCCATTCCTTCGTATGATCCTCTTTTTGCCGTCTGTTGGCAGGTGGTGTCACTTTGACCCTAAAAAACCTCAAATAGGAGGGAGAGCTCTGGAATAACTCCAAATAAATTCCATGCTGCTCTAATTTAATTCTACATCTACATCTACATTTATACTCCGCAAGCCACCCAACGGTGTGTGGCGGAGGGCACTTTACGTGCCACTGTCATTACCTCCGTTTCCTGTTCCAGTCGCGTATGGTTCGCGGGAAGAACGACTGTCTGAAAGCCTCCGTGCGCACTCTAATCTCTCTAATTTTACATTCGTGATCTCCTCGGGAGGTATAAGTAGGGGTAAGCAATATATTCGATACCTCATCCAGAAACGCACCCTCTCGAAACATGGCGAGCAAGCTACACCGCGATGCAGAGCGCCTCTCTTGCAGAGTCTGCCACTTGAGTTTGTTAAACATCTCTGTAACGCTATCACGGTTACCAAATAACCCTGTGACGAAACGCACCACTGTTCTTTGGGTCTTCTCTATCTCCTCCGTCAACCCGATCTGGTACGGATCCCACACTGATGAGCAATACTAAAGTATAGGTCGAACTAGTGTTTTGTTGATGGACTACATTTTCTAAGGACTCTCCCAATGAATCTCAACCTGGTACCCGCCTTACCAACAATTAATTTTATATGATCATTCCACTTCAAATCGTTCCGCACACATACACCCAGATATTTTACAGAAGTAACTGCTACCAGTGTTTGTTCCGCTATCATATAATCATACAATAAAGGATCCTTCTTTCTATGTATTCGCAATACATTACATTTGTCTATGTTAAGGGTCAGTTGCCACTCCCTGCACCAAGTGCCTATCCGCTGCAGATTTTCCTGCATTTCGCTACAATTTTCTAATGCTGCAACTTCTCTGTATACTACAGCATCATCCGCGAAAAGCCGCATGGAACTTCCGACACTATCTACTAGGTCATTTATATATATTGTGAAAAGCAATGGTCCCATAACACTCCTCTGTGGCACGCCAGAAGTTACTTTAACGTCTGTAGACGTCTCTCCATTGAGAACAACATGCTGTGTTCTGTTTGCTAAAAACTCTTCAATCCAGCCACACAGCTGGTCTGATATTCCGTAGGCTCTTACTTTATCAGGCGACAGTGCGGAACTGTATCGAACGCCTTCTGAGCTAGCAATATACCATAGTCTCCTCAGTAAAAAGCCTTTTTCACAGAGTCTTCTCGTCACCAATAGTTTTTATGAATACTTTCAAATGGCTCTGAGCACTATGGGACTTAACATCTATGGTCATCAGTCCCCTAGAACTTAGAACTACTTAAACCTAACTAACCTAAGGACATCACACAACACCCAGTCATCACGAGACAGAGAAAATTTCTGACTCCGCCAGGAATCGAACCCGGGCGTGGGAAGCAAGAATACCGCACGACCACGAGCTGCGGACATGAATACCTTCCACAATCTCTTGAAACAAATAATGTATTGCCCAGTCAAATGAAAAGCCATTCATGAAAACACTTGGAATTTTTGATAATTTGTGCTCTAAGAAAGGGGTAGCTATTGTACTGACAATTGCCTTTTTGCAACAAATTGAAAACACATGTAACAATGGTATTGATCTATACACTAATATCATCTGAACTTCTATGGGAATCAGTAATTAGTGCACTGGTAACTTGCCGTTGAGTGTCCATAAGCTCTAAGCACGCAGTAATTTACGAGTAGGAAGTTGATGGTTGAGGGACACTGCCTTAAAGCATGCGATAAGTTGGAAATTTGAGTCGGTCAGGAACCATGTTCAAATGACCAAAGAGGTTAAGGCAACTGCTCATGAGAAGTGATAAATCCGGGTTAGAGTCCTGGTCCAGCACAAGTTTTTAACTTTCACAATTGCATTTCCACAATGCCCTGCACACCTGGAAGTCACAAATTCCCAGTGGCCGATGACCTAGCAGTTTGGTCCCTTCCGCGCCCCCCATTCCCCCCCCCCCGCCCCCCCATCCGGTCCCTCTCGCCGCCCCCCCCCCCCCCCCAGCCCACTCTTTTTAAACAAACCAACCAACCACAAATGCCCACCCATCCTTTCACTTTCTATCTTCATTCTCTATTTAATATAAATTTTAATTTTTATCTATGTTTATCACTGGTACTGCAAACGGCTGAAAGCAAGGGGAAACTACAGCTGTAATTTTTCCCAAGGGCATGCAGCTTTACTGTATGGTTAAATGATGATGGCGTCCTCTTGGGTAAAATATTCCAGAGGTAAAATAGTCCCCCATTCAGATCTCCGGGCGGGGACTACTCAAGAGGACGTTGTTATCAGGAGAAAGAAAACTGGCGTTCTACGGATCGGAGCATGGAATGTCAGATCCCTTAATCGAGCAGGTAGGTTGGAAAATTTAAAAAGGGAAATAGATAGGTTAAAGTTATAGTGGGAATTAGTGAAGTTCGGTGGCAGGAGGAACAAGACTTTTGGTCAGGTGAATACAGGGTTATAAATACAAAATCAAATAGGGGTAATGCAGGAGTAGGTTTAATAATGAATAAAAAATAGGAGTTCGGGTAAGCTACTACAAACAGCATAGTGAACGCATTATTGTGGCCAAGATAGACACGAAGCCCACGCGTACCTCAGTAGTACGAGTTTATATGCCAACTAGCTCCGCAGATGACAAAGAGATTGATGAAGTGTATGATGAATAAAAGAAATTATTCAGATAGCGAAGGGAGACGAAAATTTAATAGTTATGGGTGACTGGAATTCGGTATTCGGAAAAGGAAGAGAAGGAAACGTAGTAGGTGAATACGGAAGGGGGGCAAGAAATGAAAGAGGAAGCAGTCTGTTAGAATTTTGCACAGAGCATAACTTAATCATAGCTAACACTTGGTTCAAGAATCATAAAAGAAGGTTGTATACATGGAAGAATCCCGGAGATACTAAAAGGTATCAGATAGATTATATAATGGTAAGACAGAGGTTTAGGAACCAGGTTTTAAACTGTAAGACATTTCCAGGGGCAGATGTGGACTCTGACCACAATCTATTGGTTATGAACTGCAGATTAAAATTGAAGAAACTGCAAAAAGGTGGGAATTTAAGGAGATGGGACCTGGATAAACTAAACCAGAGGTTGTGCAGAGTTTCAGGGAGAGCATAAGGGAACAATTGACAGCAGTGGGGGAAAGAAGTACAGTAGAAGAAGAATGGGTAGCTCTGAGGGATGAAGTAGTGAAGGCAGCAGAGGATCAAGTAGGTAAAAAGACAAGGGCTAGTAGAAATCATTGGGTAACAGAAGAAATATTGAATTTAATTGATGAAAGGGGGAAGCATAAAAACACAGTAAATGAAGCAGGCAAAAAGGAATACAAACGTCTCAAAAATGAGATTGACAGGAAGTGCAAAATGGCTAAGCAGGGATGGCTAGAGAACAAATGTAAGGATGTAGAGGCTTATCTCACTAGAGGTAAAATAGATACTGCCTACAGGAAAATTAGAGAGACCTTTGGAGAAAAGAGAACCACTTGTATGAATATCAAGAGCGCAGATGGAAACCCAGTCCTAACCAAAGAAGGGAAAGCAGAAAGGTGGAAGGAGTATATAGAGAGTCTATACAAGGGCGATGTACTTGAGGACGATATTATAGAAATGGAAGAGAATGTAGATGAAGATGGAATGGGAGATGTGATACTGCGTGAAGAGTTTGACAGAGCACTGAAAGACCTGAGTCAAAACAAGGCCCCGGGAGTAGACAACATTCCATTGGAACGACTGACGGCCTTGGGAGAGCCAGTCCTGACAAAACTCTACCATCTGGTGAGCAAGATGCATGAGACAGGCGAAATACCCTCAGACTTCAAGAAGAATATAATAATTCCAATCCCAAAGAAAGCAGGTGTTGACAGATGTGAAAATTACCGAACTATCAGTTTAATAAGTCACAGCTGCAAAATACTAACGCGAATTCTTTACAGATGAATGGAAAAACTGGTAGAAGCCGACCTTGGGGTAGATCAGTTTGGATTCTGTAGAAATATTGGAACACATGAGGCAATACTGATCTTATGACTTATCTTAGAAGAAAGATTAAGGAAAGGCAAACCTACGTTTCTAGCATTTGTAGACTTAGAGAAAGCTTTTGACAATGTTGACTGGAATACTCTCTTTCAAATTCTAAAGGTGGCAGGGGTAAAATACAGGGAGCGAAAGGCTATTTACAATTTGTACAGAAACCAGATGGCAGTTATAAGAGTAGAGGGACATGAAAGGGAAGCAGTGGTTGGGAAGGGAGTGAGACAGGGTTGTAGCCTCTCCCTGATGTTATTCAATCTGTATATTGAGCAAGCAGTAAAGGAAACAAAAGAAAAATTCGGAGTCGATATTAAAGTCCATGGAGAAGAAATAAAAACGTTGAGGTTCGCTGATGACATTGTAATTCTGTCAGAGACAGCAAAGGACTTGGAAGAGCAGTTGAATGGAATGGACAGTGTCTTGAAAGGAGGATATAAGATGAACATCAACAAAAGCAAAATGAGGCTAATGGAATGTAGTCTAATTAAGTCGGGTGATGTTGAGGGAATTAAATTAGAAAATGAGACACTTAAAGTGGTAAAGGAGTTTTGCTATTTGGGGAGCAAAATAACTGATGATGGTCGAAGTAGAGAGGATATAAAATGTAGACTGGCAATGGCAAGGATAGTGTTTCTGAAGAAGAGAAATTTGTTAACATCGAGTATAGATTTAAGTGTCAGGAAGTCGTTTCTGGAAGTATTTGTATGGAGTGTAGCCATGTGTGGAAGTGAAACATGGACAATAAATAGTTTGGACAGGAAGAGAATAGAAGCTTTCGAAATGTGGTGCTACAGAAGAATGCTGTAGATTAGATGGGTAGATCATATAACTAATGAGGAGGTATTGAATAGAATTGGGGAGAAGAGGAGTTTGTGGTACAACTTGACGAGAAGAAGGGACCGGTTGGTAGGACATGTTCTGAGGCATCAAGGGATCACAACTTTAGCATTGGAGGGCAGCGTGGAGGGTAAAAATCGTAGAGGGAGACCAAGAGATGAATACACTAAGCAGATTCAGAAGGATGTAGGTTGCAGTAGGTACTGGGAGATGAAGAAGTTTGCACAGGATAGGGTAGCATGGAGAGCTGCATCAAACCAGTCTCAGGACTGAAGACTACAACAACAACAACAACAACAACATGTTTATTAATACCATTTTGTCAGCCCCTCTTGCATAGAGGCTTCACAATTCAATATTAAATACTGTATTGGGAAAAAAGCAGGAGAAAGATATACTACAAAACACTCAGTGGTATAATTCAATTAGCAAAAAGCAAGAAAAGATCATAGGAGTTACAGTATATCTCAGTAATCTGAAATTTCCCATTCCAACAAAGTGATAACTGATTTTTTGTCTCTCTTCTCTGACTCTGCCATCACAGTATCCTGCATTGTTATAATTTTATGCTGTAACTAGCGAACCTGACAATGCTTCACACAATTACTAAATCTATATAGGAATTTGATATATGTCCTAATCTTTTCCTCTCACACTCGCTATCTGTCTCTTCCTCTGCCCCACCCCTCTCACCACCCTCCTACTCTCCCCCACCCCTACCCCTCTCACCGCCTCCTCCTCCTCCTCCTCCCCCCCCCCCCGCCCCTGCACACCCCTCTTGTCACCTTCTCCACCATCCCATCCCATCCCACCCCTCTTCTGTCTGTTGCATATTACAAGGATATACAGGAAAGGGGAACCAAAGCCCTCCCTGATTGATATCTCCCCCATAGTTCACTGGAAAGTGTATAGTATAAAAAGTTGTTCATCCATGGATCATTTGACAGTGCTGCAGAATTTGTAGAAAAGAAAGCATGCCACCCACATATCCACTGCCCAACACAATTAAAGGGTCACTTTTTCAAAACCCCATAATTGTTTCCCATTGCAAAGCACAAATTTGAAATTTGGCTCAAAGGTGCATACAACTTTCATCCATAATGGTGCAAAAACATGTCACCCTGTGACATCAGCCTCAGACTTGACGATGCTTCTCAGCAAGGTGTTGACGTGTGCAAAAAAGGCCAGAGCTCAGAAGTTCATGTGGGTTGTAAGACGAGTTAATGATATCACATTTGCACCAAATTTCACCACAATTCTGTCCAACACCATTGTAGACATATCAGACAATGGAAAGGTTGTCACACCCCCTCTTACCTACATTTCACTCTTCCTCTTGATGCCCCTATGATGGAGATCAAAATCATGTGGTTTCCATAAGGGTGGCCAAGGAAAACATTTCCACACACCACCACTCAGAATCTACATAATAAGGCCTTGCGATGGAATAAATGGTATCAAGGAAACCACACTTCCCTTTGGGCAGTGACCCACACATTTCGTAGCGGAAAACAACAGTTCACAGTATGGCGAACAACAACATGGTGTTCTTGACAACCTTTGACACTGCTGGCAACCCCTGGACAGTTCAACCTGTCTCAAAGGATATTGCAGTTCTGCAACCCTATTGGATGTAATTTACCCCTTTGGAGTGTAGCCCGATAATCATTTTTAGTCCACAGTGTTACTGGGCACAATTGTGGCATACAGGGTTGAACCACAAGCGACCTTTCAAAACCATTTGATGAAATGTGATCTGAAGCAGCAAAGAGTGTTTATGCTTTTCAGCCCTCCTGTCGCACGACTGCCAAGGAAACAGTGAATGACTGCCTCTGGACACGCTCATTTTTAAAGTGCCAACAAGAGTGCACAGACGGTACAGAGGTGTTGCTGAACTGGAAGTCTTAGAGGGACCCTATCCCCTTTTATTCACACATCAATGCCAGGTCTCTCCCCTGCTCCCAGCGATCACATCACAAGAGGCCGCAAAACATTAGTGCTGAAAAAGCACTTTTTGCTGCTTCAGATTACATTCAGCTATCAGAAAAAGATTTTGAAAGGTCCCTAGTGGTTCCACCCTGTATGCTATGGCATTACAGCCACGTCACGCCACGGCACATTCCAAAGGGGGCAGATTATGTTCAGTGGGTTTGCAGCCTCACACTGTCCTTAGAGAAGGTTGAATTGCCAAGGATAGTCAGCAGTGTCTAAGGTTGTCAAAAACATTGTCCTGTTGCTCATTCACTGTGAACTGTTATTTTGAACTACAAAATGTGAAGGAATCAGCACCCCAAGGACAGGGGTGGTTTCGTTGATGCACTTTATGCCACCCACTGAGGCCTTTTCTGTGACTTCTGAGCAGTGGTGTGTCTGAAATGTTTTCTGTGGCCACCCATAATGAAACCATGTATTTAATCACTAGCCATGGTGGTTCTGACTTCTGTCACAGAGGCATGAAAGGAAGAGCTGAAATGTGGGTAAGGAGGAGTGTGGCGACCTTCCCATCACGTGACATGTTCAGTGTCATTGGGTACAATTGTGGTGAAATTTGGTGCCAATGTGACATCATTAGCCTATCTTACACCTCACATCAACTTCTGAGCTTTCTTCTTCTTCTTCTTCTTCTTCTCCTCCTCCTCCTCCTCCTCCTCTGTGAGTCCTTGCTGTTTAAAGCATTGCCAAGCCCGAGGGCAGCATCAAAGGGCACCAAGCCTTTGCGCCATTACAGAGGAAGATTGTAGGCCCTTTGAGCAAATTTCAAACATCTGCCTTGTAATGAAAGACAGTTATTGGATTTCGAAAATGTGTTGCACAGTGTACATGGTGGCCAAATGAGTAGCCCATTTCATACGAAGGCTCTCATAAGCATCTCATCTGCTCGTTCCTGATGGGGGAGGGGGAAGGGGTGAGGGAGGATTTTAATGCATATAATGTTCTTTGGGCTTTCAACAACAGCTGCTCCAGGAGTGGTGCTTTTGGGGGTTTCTTGTACCAGAAAACACCTGTCTTCTGAACAGATGTTGAGCAGTGCATTTCATCCCAGCCACAGTCATTTGTCACCATGGACCTTTCCTTCTGTTTTATCTGCCACCACAGCTATTGCAGAGTGGGAAGTGGACACTGATCTGTACTCAAATGTCCACTTCCCTAACTGATTACATGGAAGAGACCCCTAAAGGAAGATTCTGAAGTAGGTGCTCATTAGAACGATATGTATACCACATGCTCCATTAGTTAGGTTTGAACATAGAGACGACAATCGGGCTGTGTAAGTCATACTGAAAGTTTAATGCAGCACGATGCTGTGGCACCGGAGACCTTGAAGCACTCAAACAAACAGCCTGTTTCTTGGTGACACTACCCCTGCGGGTTCGGGGGTTAGAATAGGTCCAAGGTGTTCCTGCCTGTTGTAAGAGGCAACTAAAATGAGTCTCAAACGTTTCAGCCTTAATGTGATGGTCCCCTAAAGGGTTTGACCTCCATTTTTCAAAATTTTCTGATAGTGCGTACCATCTGGGGTAGGACGCCCTACGTGATGCATCATAAATCCATCATGCCCTAAGATCTGGCACACTCACTATCGTCATGCAATCGGACTTGCACCGAACTTCTGCCCGCTTTAGCCACAGTGTGTTCCAGGTAGCATGCTTTCCCTCCATTGTGTGCTTCCATCTTTGCGCTCACTATACGAATCGATATTCGACACCCAAAATCCAGCACAGTAGACAGCCCATTGTGGTGGGGTCATCATGTACACCCTCGGTGGTAGCCCCCTGACAACACAGGGATCGCACTGCTGATGCCTGAGCTGCTAACTCCCCACGTATGCCGAGGGGTAGATGGCCATCTACCTGGGGCATCAGGACTCCCAGCAAAGGCCATCCTGCCAGGTGGTCTTCGGTGTGGCTGGGTGGTGCCTGTGGGGAGAGCCCCTGGTCGGAGTGGGTGGCATCATGGCGGATGACCCGCAGTGAAGTGTGGTACGTCATCTATTGCTGGTGGCCAGCCGCCAGCAGTCTTAAGTGTTCAATGGCTCTATTTAATGCAAATACATATGACCCCAAATTGTTCTCCTCCCTAGCCACACCATTGGAGGAACAACAGGCTAAGAATGGCAGAGAGACTTATTCGCCACGGTATCTAGTATGTATGAGAGCTGATGGGGGATCCTTTGTGTCCATGAAGCCTCAGTTCTTTGTAGAGCATTTAGAGGACCAGTTTGGGGAGGTGGAGGGATTGTCCAAAAATGTGGGCAGGGTCAGTCTTGATAAAAACAGCATCCTCTGCCCAGTCACGGGCACTACTCACTTGTAAGAAACTGGGGGATGTTTCTGTTACTATCACACCCCATAAAAGCTTAAATATGATCCTGGGCATTATCTTCCACAGGGATCTTCTTTTACAGTCCGATGACGAGCTGCACGCCAACTTAGAGCAACGAGGTGCATCCAACGGAGTCCGAGGAATAATCAGATTGCCACCAGTGCCTTCATCTTGGCCTTCGCAGGTGACACGTTTCCCGAGTAGGTGAAGGTGATGGTCTACCACTGTGATGTCAAGCCATACATCCCTCCCACGGTGCTTTAACTGTTGGAAGTTCGGCCTTATGTTTTCCTGCTGTGCTTCCAGCCTCATATGTTGAGATTGTGAGCTTCCATCCCATCCCAATACTCCATGTGCCCCATCTCCTATCTGTGTTAACTACGGAGAGCACCATCCCCCTTGCTTGCCAGACTGTAGGATTCTACAGAAGGAAAGGAAAATAATGGAATAGAAGTCCCTGGACCGACTGACCTATACTGAGGCTAAAAGAAAATTTGAAAGGCTCCGTCCCATGTGCATGGCAACATCTTATGCCGCCACTGTCACTAGTATTACAGCCCCATCCGTTGAACCAACTGCAGTCAGCTCTCAGAGCAATAAAACCACTCCTGCCCCCTTGATGGTGGGAGGGCACTTCCCTCTCTGGGAGCAGCACATTCCCCCCCCCCCCCCTTCCCCAACCATCAGGGACATCAGTCCCCACTTCTAAGCCAGAGAAACGTAAGTCTTCTTTGGCTTCTCTCGCTAGAAAAGGGGACCCTTGAGTCACTCCCTTCCCAGGTTCCTATCAGTGGCAAAGCAGATACCCACCAGTGGCTGAAGAAACCATAGGTCGCTGGTCGTAGGGCTTCGCGGGCCTGTCAGTTCCAGAGACTGAATCAAAGAAGCCCTCCCAGCTAGAGCAACCCAAGGAACAGCGCGAGAAATCGAAACTGACAACCCCTAAGACCAAGGAAATTGTGGTGGCACCCGCACCACCGCTACCTACAAGCTCTGCGTTTGATGACTAGGTGGAGCTTCTAGTGTCACCTGAGGACCTAGCTCTTGCCGATGCCTCCGAAGCAATGTTCCTAGCCATTAGCTCTCTGCCGGTGGCAGCAGCTGACCCTGTATATTCTGAATCAGTGCCTCTTCATACAGCTTTAGAGGCTGTTGCTGTGAGGATAAGGATGACCTTGGATATTACAGTCTGCAATGTCTACCTTCCTCCGGATGGAGAAGTACCTCTTAACGGAGTGGCTGATCTGATCTCCCAACTCCCCCACCATTCCTACTTTTGGGGGACTTCAATGTCCATAAGCCCTTGTGGGGTGGCTCAGTGATTACTGGCCGGGGTAGAGATGTCGAGAACCTTCTCTCTCAGCTCGACCTCTGCCTCCTAAATACAGGAGACCCCACACACTTCAGTGTGGTTCATGGCACTTATTTCGGCCATTGAACTATTGCTTTGCAGCCCAGGACTTTCACCATCTGTCTGCTGGAGGGCTCACGACGACTTGTGTGGTAGTGACCACTTTCCAATCTTCCTGTCACTACCCCAGTATCACACTTCTGGACGTCTGCCACGATGGGCCCTTAACAGGGCCGGTTGGCTGGCTTTCACATCTGCTGTCACTGTTGACACTCCTGCACATGGCGCTATTAATGTGGTGGTCAAGCGAGTCACTGCGTCGATCGTATCAGCTGCAGAACAGGCAGTTCCTCTTTCTTCTGGGTGCCCTCGGTGTCAAACTGTGCCTTGGTCATTGCCGTAAATTGATGAGGCCATCAAAGAGCGAAGGTGGGCCCTCCAATGACATAAGGGGCATTCGTCATTGGAGACTCTCATTCTTTTTAAGCGGCTCAGAGCCCATGCCTGCCACCTGATACAAAGACAGAAGCAAGAGTGTTGGGAAAGATATGTTTCCTCCATTGGTTCTTGTACCCCTGTCTCCCAGGTGTGGACTCGGATTCACCGCCTTTATGGTTACCTGACCCTGCTCGGATTTCAGTAAATGGGGTAGTGTGCACCTACTCCATTGAAATCACTGAGCATTTTGCTCGGAGTCCTGCATCTGCAAGGCCAACGGCCTTGTCACAGTGCTAACACCGGTTCTCGGGCTGGGCTAGCACTTGGATGGGTGACTATCCAGTCTGCCAAGTGCTGTTGGCAAGCGGGATGCACTCAGCCCTTGTGAGGCAAACTGAGGAGCTACTTGATTGAGAAGTAGTGGCTCTGGTCTCGGAAACTGACGTACGGCCGGGAGAGCGGTGTACTGACCACATGCTCCTCCATATCCAGTGATGCCTATGAGCTGAGGATGACACAGAGGCCAGTCAGTACTGTTGGGCCTTCATGGCCTGTTCAGGAGTTTTTTTTTCCCCACCTGCATCTGAACACTATCAACAGGATTTTTGTTCCTTGAAAGAGTGAGCAGAACAACAGCATTTGTCTTTTGTGTCATGCCGCCTTGAGCCATACAACGCTCCTGTTACTGAGTGGGAATTCCTCAGTGCCCATGCCCATTGCCCTGATACAGCTCCAGGCCCTGACCAAATTCACTCTCAATTTCTCAAACATCTGTCTGTGGCCTCACTGAGTCAGATTCTCTCTCTCTCTCTCTCTCTCTCTCTCTCTCTCTCTCTCTCTCTCTCTCTCTCTCGAATCGCATCTGGGCTGTGGGATTGTTCCCATCCCAGTGGCAAGATAGTATCATTGTCCCAGTGTTGAAACCTGGGAAGAACCCTGCTGCATTGGACAGCTTCCGCCACATTCGCCTCATTAACATTCTCTGCAAATTACTCGAATGAATGGTGAGCCAGAGGTTGTGTTGGCTCCTTGAGTCTCGGGGCATTCTGGCTCCATGCCAGGGTGGTTTTGTGCTGAGCCTCCATGTGCCTGGAGTCTACTGTCTGAACAGCTTTTTCCAGGTGGCAACATCTCGTAGCCATCTTTTTTGACTTACGGAGGGCCTATGACACGATCTGGCACCACCACATCCTTGACACGCTGCATGTGTGGGGCCTCCATAGCTCACTCCCGATTTTTCTGTGGAACTTTCTCACCCTCCGTACCTTCCGTGTTCAAGTTGGAGGCTCCTTTAGCTCCTCTCATATCCAAGAGAATGGTATCTCGCAGGGCTCTGTATTGAGCATTCCACTATTTTTAGTCGCTATAAATGGCCTAGCAGTAGCTGTAGGGCCATCAGTATTGCCCTCCTTATATGCTGACGATTTCTGCCTTTACTTCAGTTCCTCAGCCATTGGTGTTGCTGAACGCCGACTACAGGGAGCCATTCGGACTGCGCAGCCATGGGCTCTTGCCCATGGGTTTCACTTCTCTGCCGACAAGACCTGCGTTTTGCACTTCTATTGGGGGACGGACAGTACATCCTGACCCTGCACTTTTTCTTGATGGCCATCCACTATGTGTAGTCAAAACGTATTGCTTTTTAGGACTGGTTTTCGACGTCCAGCTAACATCTCCCCTACATTCGTCAGCTTAAGTGAAAGTGCTGGCGGCATCTTAATGCCCTCCGCTGCCTGAGCAACACCACTTGGGGGGGCCGATGGCTCTATGCTGCTGTGGCTCTACAAAGCCCTAGTTCAGTCATGACTTGACTATGGGAGTGTAGCGTATGGTTCGTCAGTGCCTGCAGCATTGAAGTTGCTTGATCCTGTGCACCACTGTGGGGTTAGTCTAGTGACGGGCACTTTTCGAACGAGTCCAGTGGCCAGTCTACTAGTGGAGGCTGGAGTCCCTCCATTGCACATCAGGTGCCGCCAACTGCTCGCCAACTATGCAGTGCACGTCCATAGTTTGCCTCAGCATCCGAATTACCACCTTTTATTCGCAAACATGGTGGCTCATGTCCTGGAACGGCGACCTCAGTCAGGGATAACGATCGCTGTATGTGTCCGCTCCCTATTGTCTGAAGTCGAGTCCTGTCCTTTACAGTGTCTTGTGTGGGTCCATAAACATTCACCTCCGTGGTGTATGCCTCGACCGAAAATACGGCTGGACCTATTGTGTTTCCATAAGGACTCCGTTCCTCCTGGGGCATTCTGAAGTCACTTCCTATCGATTCTTGACACGTCCCAGAGTTCTGAAGTCATCTATACTGATGCCTCACTGGTTGATAGTCGCGTAGGCTTTGCCTATGCACACTCGGCACATATCAAACAGCTCTCTTTGCTGGATGGCTGCATTGTCTTCACTGCCTAGCTGGTGGCCATCTCTCGTGCCCTTGAAGATATTTGTTCCTGCCTCAGTGTGTCCTACCTGGTCTGCAGTGATTTGTTGAGTGGTTTACAGGCCATTGATCAGTACTACCCACGCCTTCCTCTGGTAGCAACTATCCAAGAGTTGGTTTATGCCCTTGAACAGTCTGGTCATTCAGTGGTCTTTGTATGGACCCCGGGGCATGTTGGAATTCTGGGAAATGAGCTCATTGACAGGCTGGCCAAACAGGCCACTCATAAGCCACTTCTGGAGATTGCTATACCCAAACCTGACCTCAGCTACTGTGCTGGATTTTGGGTGTCAAATATCCATTCGTATAGTGAGCGCAAAGATGGAAGCACACAATGGAGGGAAAGCATGCTACCTGGAACACACTGTAGCTGAAGCGGCCGGAAGCTCGGTGCAAGTTTTCAGGATTTGGGATACAGAATGGCGCAACGTAATTACACTCAATAAACTCTGCTCTCAAGGAGAGCACACATGAGTGGAAGTCTTCTCTGTGGGCTTCTCGCAGGAACTCTGTGGTCCTCTGCCACCTTCGCATTGGTCACACTTGGCTGACGCATGGCTATCTTCTCTGGCATGAGGCCCCACCATGTTGTCACTGCGGTTCCCGTTTCACAGTAGTCCAGATTTTGTTGGACTGTCCACATCTACATGTTCTGAGATGGAATTTTAATCTTTCTGACATACTTCCTTCAATTTTAGGAGACAATGCCTCCACGGCTAACTTGGTTTTATGTTTTCTACGTGATGCTGGTTTTTATTCTTCGGTTG
The DNA here is from genome assembly GCF_023864345.2 of Schistocerca serialis cubense. Lineage (NCBI taxonomy): Eukaryota > Metazoa > Arthropoda > Insecta > Orthoptera > Acrididae > Schistocerca > Schistocerca serialis. The sequence goes on from NC_064640.1 coordinate 1,008,898,437, forward strand.
AAGCTTTAGTTCCTGTCCTTTGTCTCCCTGTGCTTTCTAACCTAGTACTTTCAGGTAAGAGATTTTAATGTGTTGGAGAGTGGCTGGCTCATCCTGTTTTATCCTCATGATTGGCCAGCCCAAGACATCGGCTCTACTGTTTTAAGCTCCTCTGCCTGTTTCTTGTGTGTCTGTGCTTCTCTTGTCTTCTGTTGCCCCCAGTGTGTTCAGCTTTGTGTGATTTTTTTCGTCCATCTTGAATTCCTGTGGTGTGTCCTGTTGGTTTTCCGTTTTATCCCATGGACTTGGTTCAATGGAACAAGAGACCAATGACCATGCAGTTTGGTCCCTTTAAAAATCAAACCAACCAACCAATCTTGGGTGAAACTATGAATACCGCATTGCCATCACAGCCTGGAAAACCGCAGGAGACATCCTGGATGCTTCCAGAGTCATGGTGGCAAAATCACTGTAAATAATGAATGAGAGAAAAAACAAAACAAAAAAATCACATTTCACCCACTTCCCCTCAGGGGGCTCAAGACACTTTTGTGAATATGTGCATGGTGAGCACAATCCACAGAGATGACAGTATGCCCACAGAGGTTTTGTGTGTTGAGTGAAGAATATCATTGATACAGCTATGTATGTAGTACCACTGAATGAAGGGAAACAATACTCATGGTGTGTTTTTGTTGATATTGTTTAATTTGGTTTGGTTTGATGTGAACGTTATCTGGCAAGAGCTTCTGTAATTGCTGAGAAGTAATGTGGTAATGTATGAACACTGTGAACATGTTTCTGTCTCAAATAATGTAAATAGGAGGTACTAAGTCTATGTTAATGTGCCAACTAGTGCACTTTTAGATAGCAGAGGGGGAAAAGTACTCAGCTTTGACATTTTAATTATTATAAGTCATGTGACCGTGATTTTTATTAAATATATCTATCTGATTCTGTTTTTAGTTGCACAAAATGAAACAATGTCTTTAAATGAATAAAAGTCCAAGAAAAGTGATTTGAAGACAGGTCTTCTGAGGCTTACACACCTGAGAATGTCTGAATGTATTTTCAGACATGAGCTTGTACCTAATGACAGGCAAATCATACAATGGCTTTCCAAATCTTTGTAGGCTGGCACAGAAGATTTTAGCCATTCCTGCTGCTAGTTTATTTTGAGTGGTGACTTCAGGAACTTGCATAAAATGTAAATGGTCATAAGAACGTATTAGACCTCTCGGCGACACTCACTCCTGATCAAATACCAAACTTCATGATGAATACAGGAATTAGTGACCACAGGGTTATTGTAGTAAGATTAAATATTGTAACATCCAAATCTACCAAAAATAAGTGCAAAGTACATGTCTTTAAAAATTAGATAAACATTTTTTCACGCCAACCTAAGATCGACAATTGTTCCAGGTCTTATCCTTCAGGATAGTCATTGTACTGATGCTTCGGTTCTTGCAGTACAGTTCGTGACAACATTGGCATCCTCTTCTTATGTGACTACCTATTTTTTTGCAGGAACATAACGTTGAAGACATCCCCCAATGTTTCACTCAACACAAAACCAAATTATATAATGAACCTTTCACTGACTAGGAACTGCTTAAGGGCTTATGGGTCTTGCCCCATCTCACAATATGGCTCCAGGCCCTGATTCAGTTCATAACCATATGTTCCAAAACCTAAAAATCTAAATGTTACTCAAAGGCTACATCTACTCAGGGTCTTCAGTTTTATTTGGCTCAAAGGTGTCTGCATCGATCGCAGCGACAGTTTGCTGAAGCGGACGAATACCATCCCAAGAGAGTTGAAACCCCAAGTACGTGATAAATGCCTGAAAAAAATTTGATTTCTGATGATTACACTTAAGACTAGCAGTCTGTAAGACATGAAAAAGTGTGCGGAGATTTTGAAGATGTTCGTCAGTGGTGGAGCCAGTGACAACAGTGTCATCCTGGTAATTTATAAACCCAGGGACAGTGAGCAATAATTGTTCCAAGAATCGCTGAAAGAGAGCAGGGGTGCTGGCAACCCCGAATGGCAATCATTGGTATTGATAGAGGCCGAAAGGCGTGTTAAGGACCAGAAACTGCCGGGAAGCAGCATCGAGAGGAAGTTGATGATAAGCTTCTGACAGGTCAAGTTTAGAAAAATACTGGATTCCGGCAAGTTTAGTGAACAATTCTTCAGGTCGAGGCATAGGGTAAGTGTCGATAAGGCATTGAGCATTTACAGTGGCATTGAAATCGCCACAGAGATGAATATCACCATTTGGCTTAGCAACGACAACGACAGGAGAGGACCACTCACTGGAAGTGACAGGAAGCAAGATCCCTAAAGCAGTGAGATGATCCAGCTCCCATTCGACCTGATCACGAAGGGCCACAGGAATGGGCTGAGCCTGAAAAAACTTAGGCCGAGCAGTGGGTTTGAGCGTGATATGAGCTTCAAAGTCGTTTGCACGGCCTAACCCAGGAGAAAAAAGGGACGAAAATGTCGTCGACAAGGAATCCAGTTGAGCATAAGGAATAGCATCAGAGACATTATTGACAGCCATCTATGGAGAACCCAAAAACGCAAAAGGCATCGAAACCAAAAAGATTCTCTGCATTACTATGGTCGACCACAAATACGGGAACAGTGCGAACGACAGATTTGTAAGATACCTCAGCATCAAATTGTCCCAAGAGAGAAATCTTCTGTTTATTGTAAGTCCGTAATTGCCTAGTGACAGGTGACAGGATTGGAGAACCCAACTGAAGATACGTCTGAGAATTGATGATAGTGGCAGCAGAACCAGTATCCACCTGCATGTGAACATCTCGACCAAGTATTTGGACAGTGAGGAACAACTTCCCTGAAAGGGAAGAAATACAATTGACAGACAACACAGAATCAGAATCAGCGTCATGTTCATGAACATCATGTATGCGGTCGGATTTGCAAACCGATGACACATGACCCCTTTTTTTGCATTTGTGACACACGGCCCAACGTTGTGGACAATCTTCTTGTGAATGTTTCGTAAAAGACCGTGGACATGAAGGAAGTTGCCATGGGTTTTGCTGCAGTTTCTTAGAGGTTTGTTTACAGTTAGGCCGAGGCTGTGCTTGGGAGCATACTGTGGCCATTTCGGCCGGTGGGGACACGCCACACGCTTCGTCAACATCGCACAGAGGTTGTATTTCCCTGGCATCGCCCTATGCTTCTATTTGTGCTCCAGCGGCACGAGAAATTTCAAAAGACTGAGCGATGGATAGGACTTCATATAGAGTCGGTTTTGCCAACTGAAGGGCATGTTGCCTAACTTCTTTGTCGGGTGCCGATCGGATAATAGCATCCCGTACCATGGAATCGGCATAGGATTCTTTGTGAACTTCAGTAACAAATTGACACCTTCTACTGAGGCCATGAAGTTCAGCAGCCCAAGCGTGATAGCATTGATTCGGTTGTTTTTGACAACAATAAAAGGCAACACGAGAGGCTACCACATGCGTTTGCTTTTGAAAATAGATGGACAGAAGTGAGCACATTTCAGCAAAGGACAAAGATGCAGGATCTTTCAAAGGAGCCAATTTCGACAACAACCAATACATTTGGGGTGAAATCCATGAAAGGAACAGAAACTTACATGTTTGTTCGTCTGCGACATGAAATGCCAAGAAGTGCTGTCGAAGAAGTTTTTCGTAATCAGACCAGTCTTCCGCCATCTCGTCATAAGGAGGAAAAGTAGGTAGAGACAACGACGAGAGACGCCCCACATTTGATGCCACGACGAAATCACGAATCACATTTGTGAGAAGCGTTTGCTGTTCTATGAGAACTTGCAATAGTTGCTCTAAAGTAGCCATGGAAACATGTGGGTCAACGATGGAAAAGAAAAATCCCATCCTTGTCGCCAATTGTTATAACTTCAAGTTGAACAAATATATTTCAAGGAAGACGCAATACATGAAAGTCACAGATCAAGTAAACAGAGTATGACGTGTGTACACTTTAACAGTCAAATCATAACTGAGTCCGAGGCTAGCGGCCGCTGGCTAGCTGGCCACTTAGGTGGTGGTGGTGGTGCTGCTGCTGCTTGGCTGGCAGACAGCGCCGCATGTAGAGGACGCGCGTAACTGTGCAGCGACACTTTGAAAGATCGGTGAGTCACAACACCTGAGGCACTCCAAATGATACCCTTGTCTCTGATGAGCATATGCTGATGAGAACACACTGGCTTCTGTTACTTAAGATGTCTTCGAGCCACTCAGTTATCTGGGAACCTATTCCATATGCTGTTACCTTCGTTAAGTCTGAAGTGGGATATCATGTCGAATGCTTTTTGGAATCTAGGAAAATGGAACCTGCCTGTTACTCTTCATCCATAGTTCGCAGAGTATCATGATTGTCAGTTTTTATAACAACAAAATATGTGTAAATTTTCTTTTTTTATAATGTTACTCCACTTTTAATATTAGATTCAGAATGGTGGAGTGAATGCTGTGAAATGCGCCCAAGTTGAGACTGTATAGAGTTTGGCTGCATGGACATAAGTGTGTGGTGTGGTGCATCGTTACTCCATAGGTCGATCCAAAGGGGCTTCTACTCATTCTCTCCCAAATGTTAACATTGTCACACATTATGAAAAAATTGCTCCTATATTTCCATGGTATACCATTACAGTAATGTTATTTGTAAGAAGGGACTTCTTTGCTCAGTTCACAAAAAATCCATGTATTTATATTCATCAGGGCATTGATAACAATGCTGTTGATTGTCCTGAATCAAACATTATTACCACCTCCTCTCCATCTCCCCCAACCTACTTGGACAGGGAAAGAAGCTGTATATGTCCTTTTGAAAGGAGCTGTTCTGGAATTCACCTTAACTGATTTTAGGAAACTATGAAAAATATAAGCCTGGATAACAAAATAGGAATTAGAGCCTGGGTCCTCCAAAATGAGTAAAGTGCCTTAATCCCGTTGCCATCTTGCTTGATGTGTTTTATCCAGTGGCTTCATTTATTTGCTAACTTATTGTGGATTTTTGTACTGAATATTCCTTATTAGTTTTGTGTGGCCTTTGTAATGTAATTAGATCTATCATGCTCACCCAGGCACAGTTCAAATATAAGCACCTTTTTGGTTAACATTTTCAGGATGAAAAAGCAAGTCATGCAGACTCAGTAAAGAATCCAGTGATGATGGCTTTACCAAGACTGAGGAACTGGTTTCCAAATTTGGTCATAGCTTGTGATGTAAGTACCTTGAAGTTATTTGTTGAGTTCCTCATTGAAAGTGCAATGCATCACACAACAGTTGTGTGTGATGCAACAGTTGAAATACAACAACTTCTATGTTTCAGTGGTGTTCTCTTTTAATAGGTCTGTCTTTGTTCCTATACTAGTCATGGACATTGTGGGCTCATGAAGGATGGTGTCCTCGATAATGAAGCAAGTATTGCAAGAATTGCAGAAGTTGCAGTATCATACGCGAATGCTGGTAAGTGAACTGTTTAACCAGACAATCTGTAAGTATGATATTTAGATGTTCCTTCCAGAAAGTATGTGAAAAGCTTTTCACAGTTTAAGTAATTTGTTGGTTGTTGTGCTACTTTGGAGTCTGCTAAGTTTTTCCCCCTGCTTTTCCACCCACATAATGGCGTAGGCCTAATTAAGAAATTTATATACAGCAGACCCATCTTGTGTGCACGAAACCAAGAGGTAGTATTTAATTTGAGTAGCTTTATCAGCTTTCATGTACATTTTGATAAGTGATATTGTCATTTTATATGAAGATGTACAGTTACATTCAATGGAGCAAAGGTACTATACAGTAGCATGTGTATAGGGCCAGTTCAAGAATATTTTTTCACACAAAATGGTTGCGAAAACACACTTGACCTCTTAGCCACAAACAATCCAGAGCTAATAGAGAGCATCATGACTGATACAGGGATTAGTGATCACAAGGTCGTTGTAGCTAGGCTCAATACTGTTTCTTCCAAATCCACCAGAAACAAACGCAAAAAAATTTTATTTAAAAAAGCGGATAAACCGTCACTAGAAGCCTTCCTAAGAGACAATCTCCATTCCTTCCGAACTGACTACGCAAATGTAGACGAGATGTGGCTCAAATTCAAAGATATAGTAGCAACAGCAATTGAGAGATTCATACCTCATTAATTGGTAAGAGATGGAACTGATACCCCATGGTACACAAAACAGGTCTGAACGCTGTTGCAGAGGCAACAGAAAAAGCATGCGAAGTTCAGAATGCGAAATCCCGAAGATTGGCTAAAATTTACAGACGCGCGAAATTTGGCACGGACTTCAATGCGAGATGCCTTTAATAGGTTCCACAACGAAACATTGTCTCGAAATTTGGTAGAAAATCCAAAGAAATTCTGGTCGTAGGTAAAGTACACAAGCGGCAAGACGCAGTCAATACCTTCGCTGCGCAGTGCCGATGGTACTGTTGCCAACGACTGTGCCGCTAATGCGGAGTTATTGAACGCAGTTTTTCGAAATTCCTTCACCAGGGAAGACGAATGGAATATTCCAGAATTTGAAACACGAACAGCTGCTAGCATGAGTTTCTTAGAAGTAGATACCTTAGGGGTTGCGAAGCAACTCAAATCGCTTGATACGGGCAAGTCTAAGTCTTCAGGTCCAGATTGTATACAGATTAGGTTCCTTTCAGATTACACTGATAAAATAGTGTTATAACCTTTAATCACTAATAAATTGCGTGGATACACCAAAGTAGAAACAATAGCGGGTTACATGCTACTAACTCCGTATCTGTCATTCGACTGCCGTGCCGTGACATGCGGCCGGCGCCGTTCATAGCCAGGTGGCGCTCCTGTGCTCGGCCGAGCTGCGGAGCGCCTCTATCACCGTGTTCGCGCACTGATGTGGCGGCACTTTTAAATCTCGTGGCACTGTCACAACAAATAGCTCCCTACTTAGCAATCATATACAACCGCTCGCTCACCGATAGATCTTTACCTACAGATTGGAAAATTGCGCAGGTCACACCAGTGTTTAAGAAGGGTAGTAGGAGTAATCCATCGAACTACAGACCTATATCATTGATGTCGGTTTGCAGTAGGGTTTTGGAGCATATACTGTATTCAAACATTATGAATCACCTCGAAGGGAACAATCTATTGATACGTAATCAGCATGGTTTCAGAAAACATCGTCCTTGTGCAACGCAGCTAGCTCTTTATTCGCATGAAGTAATGGCCGCTATCGACAGGGGATCTCAAGTTTATTCCGTATTTCTAGATTTCCGGAAAGCTTTTGACACCGTTCCTCACAAGCGACTTCTAATAAAGCTGCGGGCCTATGGGGTTTCGTCTCAGTTGTGCGACTGGATTCGTGATTTCCTGTCAGGAAGGTCGCAGTTCGTAGTAATAGACGGCAAATCATCAAGAAAAACTGAAGTGATATCAGGTGTTCCCCAGGGAAACGTCCTGGGACCTCTGCTGTTCCTGATCTATATAAATGACCTGGGTGACAATCTGAGCAGTTCTTAACGTTGTTCGCAGATGATGCTGTAATTTACCATCTAGTAAGGTCATCTGAAGACCAGTATCAGTTGCAAAGCGATTTAGAAAAGATTGCTGTATGGTGTGGCAGGTGGCAGTTGACGCTAAATAACGAAAAGTGTGAGGTGATCCACATGAGTTCCAAAAGAAATCCGTTGGAATTCGATTACTCGATAAATAGTACAATTCTCAAGGCTGTCAATTCAACTAAGTACCTGGGTGTAAAAATTACAAACAACTTCAGTTGGAAAGACCACACAGATAATATTGTGGGGAAGGTGAGCCAAAGGTTGCGTTTCATTGGCAGGACACTTAGAAGATGCAACAAGTCCACTAAAGAGACAGCTTACACTACACTTGTTCGTCCTCTGTTAGAATATTGCTGCGCGGTGTGGGATCCTTACAGGTGGGATTGACGGAGGACATCAAAAGGGTGGAAAAAAGGCCAGCTCGTTTTGTATTATCACGTAATAGGGGAGAGAGTGTGGCAGATATGACATGCGAGTTGGGATGGAAGTCATTAAAGCAAAGACATTTTTCGTCGCGGTCAGATCTATTTATGAAATTTCAGTCACCAACTTTCTCTTCCGAATGTGAAAATATTTTGTTGAGCCCAACCTACATAGGTATGAATGATCATCAAAATAAAATAAGAGAAATCAGAGCTCGAACAGAAAGGTTTAGGTGTTCGTTTTTCCCGCGCGCTGTTCGGGAGTGGAATGGTAGGGAGATAGTATGATTGTGGTTCAATGAACCCTCTGCCAAGCACTTAAATGTGAATTGCAGAGTAATGATGTAGATGTAGATGTAGATGTAGACAAGCAACATAGTTATGCATCCTGCTGCCTCATATTTTTCCATATGAATGATATATTATTTGTCCTTGGCACCCTTCCCTCTCTTCCTTAAACATTAGTTGCTGTTACTTGGGATTTTGGTAATATCTTTAAAAATAAATCTAAATCCATCAAGTGTTAAAGTGGGTGGTTTTTGCTGCTAAGTATGGAATGCCCCCGTACAAATGATGTGCTAGGGGCACCTTTGGCACCCCTCTTAGCTTGGTGTCCCATGCGGCTGCTTGTGCTGCTTGGACCTTAAACCAGATGTGGATGTGTGTTATTAACCCAATTACCTGAAGAAAATAAACTTAGTTGGCTGCTAACATTACTTTCAAGTATTTGAATTTGTTGCTTCATTTGCTCAATTAACATTATTTTGATGCATTAAACATTATTATTATTATTATTATTATTATTATTATTATTATTATTATTTTATGTTTTTAATTAATTGATTAATTAATTTATTTTTAATGAGATATACGTGGGCATATTGGCAAGTCTGATACATTTCTATGAAAGAAGGAAAATTTAGTTGATCTGTGCCAATATTTTTAGCATGATTTTAGTAATAATTATGTTAAAGTTTAAGACAGATACTATATGCAGCTGTTGATTGCTATCTGAACTGGTAGGGTGATGGGGACTGAAGTGCACTCATTGAGTTGCGTGCTGATGTTGATCGTGGTCAATCAGGTGATAGTATACAGTAGCTAGTCAGAATCACCGAATCTGATGATTACTTTTGGCAGAAGATACCAATTAATTACTTTTCCTTTTAATACGGAGATCTGGAAAAAGACCATGTGTGCTGACAAACTGATCTATAATGTAGTCTGTCATAGGTTAAGTTGCAATATTACAATTTGGATGTGTGTTGCTGAAGAGAATGAATCTCAGCGGAAAAATGTTATTGCCACAATAAATTGACATTTAACATAGCCCCAGATACATGTTCGTCATTGCAATAAGCTACTTGTATATCTTATTCCACCAAAAAATTTTGTCAGTGTTGGTAAATTCTAATCTTATAGAACAGAATACAAGCTACCTTTATTTATGAACAAACATTCTGATTGGGTACTGGGTCATTTCATGCTAAGTGGTTCAGAGGTTCACACATGACCCTCGTGAGTTTTGATTAAATTTTTTATGAACAATCACATATGTTCCCATTGAACATTGGTAAAGTTTCATAATCATTAATTCAATACTTCCAGAGATGTAGTCATTTGTTTGGCCCCATAGTGCTGCTGTCAACAGTGCACATGAGTTTTCAGCAATTTGAGACATAATACCTCTGGCAATTTTTTCTTAAAAGTGGCCGGGCATAGTGGAAGTGCACTCAAAATAGGCCCATATTCTGCTAGTACTCAAATCTGACATCTTTTATTATGTTCTACAGTTATTTAGTGCTTTCTGGGACGGGCAATATTAAAAGCATTGAGGAGGAAGTGAGATAAAGCCCAAATAACTCAAAATTTCAAAAGAGGGGTTTATTTTTTCACAACTTGTCATGACATAGTTCAGTATGTCTTTATTCTATAACTACAAAATCGAACTGGTTATAAACTTCACAATTTAACTGTGTATTGTGGAAGTAGTGGAGATTATGGTAGTAATTGTTGCATAACAACTGCAGTACACAGTGTGTAAATAAACTGCAGGTGATGTTCACAGCAGTCTTCCCGACTTCTTTTTGGAATGGATTCAAGTTGTAGAGAATTATTAGTATGTGTTTTCTATTGTGTAATGCTGCTGAAGGGCTAGTTTAATTCTGGTCTAAAGTATAGCGTACATTGTGTTAGCATAGTTAAGTTAATGTGGAGTATCAGTGTACACATGGAAAATTGTACACTGATGAGCCAAAACATTATGACCATTTGCTTAATAACATGTTTGTCCATCTTTGGAATAATATACATCTCTGATTCTGCATGTCAGAGATCTGACAGATTTTTGGTAGGTTTGTGGAGGAATGTGGCATTAGATGTCTATGCACAGGTCATGCAATTCACGTAAATAATGAGCCGCTGCTATGTGTACGTGGTGATGGTGCCTGATAGTGACCCATATGGGTTTCCCAGGATTTACATCAGGCGAATTTGGTCACAGAGACATCAACGTGAGTTCACTATAGTGCTTCTCAGACCGCTGTAGCATGGTTCTGGCTCAGCCTCAGTGGCGGCACTTGTGGCGACGACCACCAACCTAGTGTAGCAAAAATGTGATTTATGCAAAGAGCGGACACATCTCCGTCAATCAACAGTCGAATCTCGATGGTCCTGTGCCCACTGTAATCTTTGGGTCAACATGTGAACATGTTGGGGTCATCTGCTGCAGAGCTCCATGTTGAAAAATGTACAATTAACAGTGTGCTCAGAAACACTTTTTTGTGCACTAGCATTGTGCTGTTTTGGCAGAGATGCCACAGATCACCATCTATCCTACTTTAAGAACAAACAAGCCTCCAAACCACACGGTTTGTGAAGGCTCATGGACATCAAACCATTTGCACCTAGTGGTAGTAATCCTTCTACCTCTTTCTGCAGATGCTCACAAGAGTAGGAATGAAAATTCTACCAGCTTTGCTGTTTTAGAGATACTGGTTCATAGGCTATACTCTTTGAGAAAGTCACTTATCTCAATGGGTTACCCCGTTTGCAGCACATATCTTTACTAGGGTGATCCCCTATCTGTGTCTGCTCCACTTACATTCTTTTATTAGCGTTTCACGAGCCCACAATGCCACCAGGTGGCATCAGACATCACAATGGACAGTGGTCAGTGTTTTGGCTGATCATAGTATAAATGTGTTGATTTGGTCCATATTGGTTTAACCACTGCTGGTTCATTTGAAAGTGAGAAAACCCATAACCCCATCACTGCAGGGGCCACACCCAATAGCTGTGCAACAGCAGCCACAGGTGAGTTTCTTTACCACAGGTTCCCAGACCTGACAAGGTTGTTTTTTTTTTTTACATAGAACCCAAAACTGATGATGCATTTCTATAAGTGTCAGAAGCTAGAAAGGTCTCTCTAAGTGTATGCTTGCATCAGGGTGCTTGATTTATTTTTATTTTTATTTATTTATTTTTATTTATTTATTTTTACGGGGTTCATTAATTTACTGTAGAATACAGCCAGGGCAGATGATGGCCCTGATGGGATTGTTTGGGAAGACATTTTGATTAGACAGAATCCAAAAAATTACACTTTTCAAATATGATTACCTCAGATTATTAGAGCCACAAGAAAGAGAAAATATTCTTTTAATTGGTTTCCTTATTCCATTTCATTTTTTATAAAACGAAATCTGGAGAGCTGAATGCTGTAGAGATGTCAAAAAAAAAAAAGAAAAAAAAAGGCCTCCTTACATGCAGTTTTTCTGACTCGAGTTCATTTCATAGTCACCAGGACTTTTGATAGTATCTTCCACTGAGGTTAGTAAACAATTGCAGAACATAGTAAGAGATATCAGATTTGAGTACCTGCAGAATATGGGCCCATTTTCAGTGAACCACCATCTTTACAGACTTTTTTTAGGTTCTTGTTTGCCCACATTACAAAACCAAATAGTCATTTAGGTGGTGTAGAACATGGTCTTTCTAATGAAAAGGCTTTAAAAAAGTTTACAGAAGACTTTTTTTTCTAAAAGTGGGCCAAAAAAGCCATTTTTGGTGTTTTGAAAAATTGACAATTTTTCCCTCAATTTGTAAACTATTGGAAAGCAGTAGGAGAATGAAATTTTAAACATTGTATTGGTAAGTTATTATGTGGAAAGTTTCAGGTGTACCCCGCAATTACTTCAAAATATATGAAAAGCTAAACTTCTCATTTTTTCAAGGAGCTATTTTTTCAGCAGACTTTGCTTCAAATTATCCACATGCAAATTGCTAGGTAAATCTTTTTTTTATTATTTCATTTAAGAGAACGCAAAAAGTTGTACAAGATGGCCTAGTTTATTTCCTCTCAAGAAAATATTGCTGGGGATATTATTTGTGTCAAAGTTCTGAAAACTCGTGTGCACTGTTGATAGCTGTACTATGGGGGCCAAACAAATGACTATATCTCTGCAAGTATTACATTGATGAAAGTAAACTGTACCAATTTTCATTGGGAACATGTGTGAATGTTCATACAAAATTTCAGGAAAATCCACGATGGTCATTCAGGAACTTTTTCTAAACTTTGTCTTGACATGGAATGGCCTTGCCGACAACTGATTTTTGATTCATTGTGTTCAGTTCCCATTGTCATCATGCAATTTATTACCAATGTTGGCACACAGCACAACAGCTGCAGACACTGTAACTGCACTGTTACTGTGACATAGCATTGCATCCATTGAAGTCATCAAATAGGAAACCATTGGAAAAAGTAATTGATGACTGCAAAATAAATGTGCCTGTAAATATTCCTGGAAAATGTAAGTAGTGAGCAGGCCTATAAATCTACTCTTGCATTCCCTTGTACAAAGAGCTACCCATGCACAGAGGGTAATAGTGCTGTCCTACAAACAAATATAAATAACATTAGATTGTAAAAGCTTTTATATGTGCAGGGTATAAGAAGAACTGTGTTATACTGTAAAATTCTTAAATTATTACAGCAGTTTCCATTGGAAAATAGACAGAGGTCTGAGGTCTGCTTATTGCTAGCAGGTTTGTTTCTCAGGTCTCTCTTGAACACGTCACATTACAGTGTCTGAAAAGAGGTCCAGTGACTGTGTGAAGTTTCTATGCAAGCATGCAGGAACGCATGCAACAGTTTCAAGTGGACCCAGTGCCTGTTTATAATTCTGTTTCTGATTCTACATTAATGAATGTAATTAAGACTTTACACTGATAATGTAGTAGTGACCATTGTAGTGTCGTTCGTGTTTCAGATAATTGTGGGAATCTGTTTCCATGTATCACTCCTAAGTTCTGGAGAATACGTCAGCAAATAAACATCTCCATAGCTGACTAGCAGCAAAGAATTTTACACATTGATTACCACATAGTGCAACAGCATTCATACACAGATTCTAGAATAGTGCCTGGATCAGTAGTATACAAGGTATGAACAGTCAGTTGGTATTAGGGTGGTATTCAAGGTTCTGGTACTGATATATAGACAGTAATTTATGCAGCACATATTGCATTTACTAATCTTAATAGATCTTATTCATAATTTAGAAGTTCCAAATTCTTTAAAGGAAATGGTTCTCCTTTTCTTAAGAGTGAGGGTTTAAGTGGTTGTTACTTGCAATGACCAGAGGAGAAAATGGTTAAAATTATTTTATTTACTGACTATCACCTTCATGAGGGCTTGACATTTTTATTTCCTTTCCCATTAACAAAAACTGTACCAAAAAGCTCTTTAAATACAATTCACTAACGTACATGTTTGCTGAACAATGAAAAATCAAGGATTAAATTACAATATGACTCTTAGGACAGATTGCCCCTCATATCATGAAGGAGAGGTTGAACAGCAATCGGGTATATTTATTAGTAAACTGTTAGATTTTAACTTTCATACAAAGCTAGATTTAATGGCAGGTGTGTAAAGGAAAAGAGCCGATGTCCATTATAGATTGTAATGTATGATGAAATGCTATTGTCTGACATTGGCACATTGGGAGGAAAACATTGTAAGTGGGAGTTGGTACCTCTTAGTTCAACCAGTTTGTCAGCTTTTTGGTCACATTCAAAGCACATAAAAATTTCAGTCCAGCTCTCTAAAGATTTTTTTTTTTTTAAATTCTCTATGGATAATTTGTGTTGATTTCTTGTTCTTTGCATTTGCACCAAATGATATATCAGTCCCTCAAAGCATAATACAAATGAGTATAAGCTATTTCTTTGTATCAGCAATTGCTGAATTCACTGGTAGCTGCTCAGAAACATTTCGTATGTTATGAAACACTGCTTACATTCTGACTTCATGGAACTATGTTTTGCTTTGTTGGCAGCAAGCAGTAGCCCATACTGTTGCTTGTAGCTAGTAAATTAACCCATTTAACCCAAAGTAGACTTCATCTTAAACTGTAATATTTTATTTGTTCATCTTGTGAAGGCTACTGCTGCCAGCAGCTTTTTTCCTCCAGATATCATGGCACTGTGAGAGATGGTACAGCGATGAAACACAGGATTCATAATTGGAGAACCATGGTTTCAATCTTGGTGTGACCACACAGATGTAGACTTTGTTTTCGATATATCACTACACTCGGTGAACAAAATGATAGTTCCTTATGAAAAGCCACAGCAGATTCCTTCTCCTACCTTTGTCAAAGAGAGCAAGTACTTGTCAAGTATCCTCAGTGTCAAGCAGATGTTTAGCTTGAGATGGTGATGGTAAGGACTGTGAGTTATATTTATTTTATTTGAAGTTTACATAAGGCTATCATTTTTACTTAACAGTATCACATGTGACAGATTCAAAAGACTGCAATTCCAATTTTTCTATTGATCTGCAGGTGCACATATAATTGCACCATCTGACATGATGGATGGCCGTGTTGGTGCTATTAAGGAGTATCTTATCAAAGCTGGATTTGGTAATCGGGTTGCTGTTCTATCGTATTCTGCCAAATTTGCATCAGGGTTTTATGGACCATTCCGTTCTGTTACAAAATCAGCTCCTGTGTTCAGTGACAGAAAATGCTACCAGTTGCCACCTGGCAGTCAAGGATTAGCAGCAAGGGCCTGTGTATGTAACACATTTGTTGCAGTTTTATATCAGTTTGATATATCCTGTGAAAACAACCTTACGCATAATGAAGAATAGTAAATTTACTATGTTTTTTATTGTATTCACTGTTCTATTTGTTACTGAATGTCTTTCACTATTTTTGTGCCTGAAGTCACGTGATGTAGAAGAAGGATGTGACATGTTAATGGTCAAACCAGGGCTACCATATTTGGACATCGTCAAGAAGACAAAAGAGAACCATCCGGAATACCCATTGTTTGTTTTCCAGGTGAGGAAAGTCAGTTTCACCTATTGTAGAAATTTGTTGGAAGTTTTCTAATGGGTTCTTTTTTTTACATTTTTATGCTTTAATTATGCAGGGAATTAATATTACTATTTATTCAACTTAATTTGTGTTGTCTCAAGGTCACTTAAATTACTAAAATTTTCTAGTGGTTTACAGTCAGGTTAACATGTATATTTATGTAGCTTTTTGTTTCTAAAATATTTCTCTTGGTAAAAGTCTTAACGCTAATCACACAGTTAAAATAGAGGACAATAGAGCAATCTGTTTTCCGCTGAGGTTGTAACATTATTATGATAAAAATAGGTTTCATTATTCGTAACAATGCCTTTCATGTGGCACTACATGTGACTTTCAAATCTTAGGATCATAACCAGCTTTATTAATTATTAGACACAATGTATCACCTACTCATTTAGTGGTGAGAAACTCATGAAGAACAAAGCTTTCGCACTTCAAAAAACTACAGCATAATGTGAACTGCTGCCGTGAACAGGCCCAATAAATTCAACTGTCTTTTGCTATGATAAACAGCATTCTTCTTTCACCTGTTCCCTTACTGCAGAAATACTGTTCATACTCCTGTAGCTGTTTACAAGTGATTCCTTATGATTATGTGATACTTCACACTATTAATGATCATGTGAAATCTGCCATCTGGTTAGTTTCAAAAGAAGTTAAATTAGTGGGTAAATTTTTGAATACCTCATTAACAATATTGATGTATGCTAAATGGGTCACAGACAATATGTTGCTGGAGAAATATATTGTTATTCTGTTATGATTGAGCCCAGTAGTTCCTTTCCTGCTTGGGGGTGGGTGGTACTGACAGATTCTGCTGGAAGGAACTTGTGCTATGCACTAGGTGCTAATTTTCATAATGCTTTTTAAAATGTTTGGTGGATCTTGTTTCACATCATTTATGTCATGAAAACAATTCCAATTTGAGACTTATTTTTTCTTCTAACAAACAGGGAAAACATGCAGGGAGCCATATATGGTGATTAGAACGGGTCTAAAACAGTTGTGATTTTAGTTTTGGCCAAAAACAGCTAGGGACAAATGCTGAGTGAGCAGAAGTATTGTTGTAAAGTAGCAGTCAATCCTTAATGCACCACAATGCAGGCCATTTGCTTCTGCAGTGTCCCATAAAACCATTTTAACATTTGAAAGGTGTAAAGTTGTGTAATTGTGGTATCTTGGGGGGGAGAAATCATGGTGGACTATTCCTTTTATGTAAGAAAAAGAATATAGTTTCCACATTGATTCTTACCAGTTTTGCATGGCAAAAAATGAATACTATTTATTCTCTATTTATTCCCCACAAACCTAATGACCGGAATATAATGCCAGAATTCATGCACAGTGCATTTGCAAGTATATCACATGAGCACGGAGCAGCTCATCGATCCCGCATCAGTTACCGTTGGACACAGTATGAAGTAGTCTTCCTCAGGTGTGATTGTTCCTCAATCTCTGGGTCACACGTATTAGATTAGGTCTCATTGCTTATAAAAATTTTTGATAAAATTGGGTGTTAGGATGTAGTTTTGTCATTTCTACAGCAGTAAAACTAGGCAAGTACTTGTACCTTACAGATACTTCCACAGAAATTTGTTTGCCAGTAATTAAAAACTGTGTATTGTGGAGATCTGTAGCAGAATAGTCTCCCACTTCTGCTCTTCTGATCCTCTGCTCGCAGGATGATAATTATCTTTACTTCTGGGTTCCCCTTTGTATGTTTCTTGATCTTAGTTTCCTTTCCTCTATTGAAATATGTTCTCTCAGATGCCTTCTTTATAGGTATCAGGAGAATATGCAATGCTGTATCATGCTGCAAACGCTGGTGCGTTGGATTTGAAACAAGCATTAGAAGAGGTATTACTTGCAATGAGAAGAGCAGGTATGTTGCTTTGGATATACAACATTTTAACGTTATAAATATGAATTGTGAGTAAAAAAAATCAAGAGACTACTGAGGCTAACTCTCAAAATAGTGGTGGTTGTAGTTGCTGTTGCTGTTGTTCAGGAATTATGTATGTTCAATAATAATTTACAATGACAAACTCTCTTTATTCACAGTTGATTTTATTTTGAAATATGCCATGGACATATTTTATTCTTAGTTTGTTCAAATGGTTGAGTTTCACCTAATAGGATGCTGTCTGACGTGCTACAAAACCACCCTGCCCCACCCCCATCCACTAAAATGAGCAGTTCCAAATAACCTTCCTCGTAATGTGTAATAATATTAGTGAAGCTCATACAAAATATTATTATTTTTAATAATGTTATTGTTATTATTTTTAAAAAAAATTAAGTAGTTGTGCGTAAGCTAATATTATACTTAGAATCTGTACCAGAAGGTAGCTAGTTTAAAAATATCAACTCTTTCATAAAGGTGAGGTCCCTTAGGAATTCACACACATTTGAACATTTTAAATTTCATAAATAATGGACTACTTGCATTAATTGAGAGTGAAGTCAATTGAAAATAGATTTGATTTAGATTATATTTTGTAGTGTAGAGTGAATTACCTGAGAACAGTTGTTTAGAGTTAGAAGAAGAAATGTGAGCATTCACAAGCAATGGCTGGCTGTCACCAGAAATAGTTCAGTGAGATTTTCAGAGGCAGTAAATGAGTCAGTGTTCATAAAAATTCTCATTTTGTAGGAACAGAATATCTACTGTATAAAACTGAGGAAGACCTTGAGGGAAAAAAAGCAAATCATCTATAGTTATGTTTTGGAAAACGATATTTACATTTTTTAAACTATGTTCAGTATGATAGTGATCAAACAATAGTTTTCCCCACAACAGTGAAATGCCTAAATGCCAGATTAGATTAGATTAGATTAATACTAGTTCCATGGACCATGAATACGATATTTCATAATGATGTGGAACGAGTCAAATTTTCCAATACATGACATAATTAAGTTAATTTAACAACATAATTAAGTTAATACAACAACTTTTTTATTTTTTGTTTTTTTTTCTTTTTTTCTTAATTTATATCTAATAATTCCTCTATGGAGTAGAAGAAGTTGTCATTCAGAAATTCTTTTAATTTCTTCTTAAATACTTGTTGGTTATCTGTCAGACTTTTGATACTATTTGGTAAGAGACAAAAGACTTTAGTGGCAGTATAATTCACCCATTTCTGTGCCAAAGTTAGATTTAATCTTGAATAGTGAAGATCATTCTTTCTCCTAGTATTGTAGTTATGCACACTGCTATTACTTTTGAATTGGGTTTGGTTGTTAATAACAAATTTCATAAGAGAGTATATATACTGAGAAGCTACTGTGAATATCCCTAGATCCTTAAATAAATGTCTGCAGGATGATCTTGGCTGGACTACAGCTATTATTCTGATTACACGCTTTTGTGCAATAAATACTTTATTCCGCAGTGATGAATTACCCCAAAATATGATGCCATATGCAAGCAATGAGTGAAAATAGGTGTAGTAAGCTAATTTACTAAGATGTTTATCACCAAAATTTGCAATGACCCTTATTGCATAAGTAGCTGAACTCAAACGTTTCAGCAGATCATCAATGTGTTTCTTCCAATTTAATCTCTCATCAATGGACACACCTAAAAATTTTGAATATTCTACCTTAGCTATATGCTTCTGATTAAGGTCTATATTTATTAGTGGTGTCATACCATTTACTGTACGGAAATGTATGTACTGTGTCTTATCAAAATTCAGTGAGAATCCGTTTACAAGGAACCACTTAGTAATTTTCTGAAAGACATTATTGACAATTTCATCAGTTAATTCTTGTTTGTCAGGTGTGATTACTATACTTGTATCATTAGCAAAGAGAACTAAATTTGCCTCTTCATGAATATAGAATGGCAAGTCATTAATATATATTAAGAACAACAAAGGACCCAAGACCGACCCTTGTGGAACCCCATTCTTGATAGTTCCCTAGTTTGAGGAATGTGCTGATCTTTGCATATTATGAGAACTGCTTATTTAAACTTTCTGCACTCTTCCAGTTATGTACGAATTAAACCATTTGTGCACTGTCCCACTCATGCCACAATACTTGAGCTTGTCTAGCAGAATTTCATGATTTACACAACCAAAAGCCTTTGCGAGAGCACAAAAAATCCCAATGGGTAGTGTCCGGTTATTCAGATCATTCAAAATTTGATTGGTGAAAGCATATATGGCATTTTCTGTTGAAAAACCTTTCTGGAAACCAAACTGGCATTTTGTTAGTACTTCATTTTTACAGATATGTGAAGCTACTCTTGAATACATTACTTTCTCAAAAATTTTGGATAAAGCGGTTAGAAGGGAGATTGGACGGTAATTGTTGACATCAGATCTACCCCCGTTTTTATGCAAAGGTATAACAATAGCATATTTCAGTCTATCAGGGAAAATGCGCTGTTCCAGGGAGCTATTACACAGGTGGCTGAGAATCTTACTTATCTGTTGAGAACAAGCTTTTAGTATTTTGCTGGAAATGCCATCAATTCCATGTAAGTTTTTGCTTTTAAGCTAGTTTATTATATTCCTAATTTCAGAGGGAGAAGTGGGTGAGATTTCAATTGTATCAAATTGCATAGGTATGGCCTCTTCCATCAACTGCCTAGCATCTTCTAATGAACACCTGGATCCTACTATATCCACAACATTTAGAAAATGATTATTAAAAATATTTTCAACTTCTGACTTTTTGTTTGTAAAGTTTTCATTCAATTTGATGGTAATACTGTCTTCCTGTGCTCTTGGTTGACCTGTTTCTCTTTTAATAATATTCCAAATTGTTTTAATTTTATTATCAGAGTTGCTGATTTCAGACATGATACACATACTTCTGGATTTTTTAACAACTTTTCTTAATATAGCACAGTAGTTTTTATAATGTTTGATAGTTTCTGGGTCACTACTCTTTCTTGCTGTCAGATACATTTCCCTTTTCCGGTTACAAGATATTTTTATACCCTTAGTAAGCCATGGTTTGTTACATGGTTTCTTAAGAGTATATTTAACTATTTTCTTGGGGAAGCAGTTTTCAAATGCATTTACAAAAGTGTCATGAAATAAATTATATTTTAAATTGGCATCAGGTTCACGGTACACCTCATCCCAGCTGTAGGCTTTCCCGGAAATTTGCAATTGTTAAATCGTTGAATGAACGTACTACTTTGGAGGACTGTTTAGTACTGCTGAATGGAGCTATGTCATATATTGTAACCAGCTGTGCACCATGATCAGAAAGAACATTCTCAACAGGCTGAGCATTTATCTGGTTAAACTTATCTTGGTCTATAAAGAAGTTATCTATCAGTGAGCTGCTATCCTTTACCACCCGAGTAGGAAAATCAATAACGGGTGTCAAATTGAAAGAACCGAGTAATACTTCAAGGTCATTTTTCCTATTACCCTCTTTCAGAGAATCTACATTGAAGTCCCCACAAATAATAATTTGCTTCCCCCTGTATGACAGATAGCACAACAAGGAGTCCAAATTTTTCAGAAATAGATGAAAATTTCCCACTGGGGACCTATATACAGTTACAATTATAAATGTGCCTTTATTTAATTTAAGCCCACAGGCACATGCTTCTATATTTTTCTCTACACAAAACTTTTTTATTTCTATACTTTTTGTACAATGATAACTTTTGACATATATGGCAACTCCTCCTTTCTCCATATTTTCTCTAATTACATGTGCAGAGAGCTTATATCCACTTACATTTACCTTATCCATATCAGTAACAATGTGATGCTTAGACAGGCATAGTATTTCTATTTCATCCTCAGCTTCTAAATCTTCTAAACAAACCAGAATCTCATCTATTTTATTCTTTAAACTCCCAATATTTTGATGAAATATACTTACATTATTTTTAATTATACTTTTATGAGAACCTTTCCTTATTCTAACATTTGCAGTACTCTCCTGTCTGAGTTTCTCATTGTGCTTAGGCCTAGTTCCTATACCAGTGGCCACATGGTGTTCTTTGAACTTTATAGAATTTTTATGTGGTATTGTAACCATGATACAACTGCACATTGAAGAAGAACCTTTTTTCAAAGGAGTTTATAATTGAAAACTAGTGCAAGGGATAGTTTTCTCCCATGCAGTGTTGAAAATACTACACAACATTTTAATCAAACAAAAGTGAAGTGTTACTGCAACTAGGAAATGCAGTAATTAGTAGTTTGTTATAATTTTGTCAAAATTAATGAAAATGAACAGCAATATTAGGAAAAAAGATAGCTTGCTACTCACCATAAAGATGACCTGTTGAGTTGCAGATGTGCTCAATGAAAATACTATTACCCATGTTACATGCTGGTCTGCAGCTCAGTGGGTCATCTTTATGGTGAGAAACAGTCTATCCTTTCCCTAATATTGTTGATATTCCAACCTGGAGTTCTTAATGTTTGTTTTTAAATGACAAGTGAAATTATTGCGACATCTTTGGTGTGTGTGTGTGTGTGTGTGTGTGTGTGTGTGTGTGTGTGTGTGTGTGTGTGTGTGTGTGTGTGTGTGTGTGTGGGCTGATGTTAGACTCTTACACTAATGGAATAATGTGTGATTCTACCATGTAGTATGTATTTGTAATGATAAAGATACTGAAACAGCTGCAGCCTTCCAAAGTAATCTTGTAATTTTCTTCCTTACCTAGAAGACTAAATTTACAGTGTTCTTAAGTAGAGTAAGCCCGACACTACTGATGAAATAAGATATTATGATCACTCATTAAATAGCATGCAGTACAATAGCGATTCTGCAGGGCATGAATTCAGCAAGTCCCTGGTAGGTTTCTGAAGTTATGTGGTACCAGATGTCTACACACAGGTCACACAATTCCCATAAATTACAAACTGGTGGTTTTTGGGCACAGAAATGGCACCTCATAGTGACCCAGATGTGTTTGATCAGATTCAGATCTGACAAATGTGGTGACAGACACAAATGTGATTTCTCTGTAGGGCTCCTCAGACCACCTTAGCATAATCCAGTCTTGCGACGTTTACAGTTATCCTGCTGGAAAATCCTATCGCCATTGGGGAAGACATCAAGCATGGAGGGTTACAGGCATTATGCAATAATGTTCGTGTAGTCCACAGCTATCACGGTGCCTTTGAGTACTACCACAAGTATCATGGAAGTCCAGGTGAATGTCGCCCATAGTGTAATACTGCCCCCAATGCCCTGCATCAGTGGTGCAGTGCAAGCATCGAGCAGGCATTCATCTGGATGGCCATGTGTCTGGACACGACCATTGACCTAGTGTAACAAGAAATGTGAGTCATCAAACCAGGTGATACATTGCCATTGATCCGTGGTCCAATCTGGATGATCTGGTGCCCACTGCAGTTGTAACTGACGATGTCTTTAGGCCAATATGGTGTGCTTGCACAAGCATTTTCCTGTGTCAACAGATCTGTCACAGATTGCTGCTTATCCTGCTTCACAGAGTGGCCAAGTGTCCTACCTCCTCATTCTGTAATGAGATGTGGATGTCAAACACCTTGTTGGCTACTTGTGGTTTCATCATCCTTCAACAACTTTCCGTAGATGCATGTAAACAGCTAACCAGTTTTGCAGTTTCCGAGGTGCTTGTTCTCAGGTGCCGGACAATAACAATTGGCCTTTTGTCAGAGTCACTTATTTTAGTGGATTTTCCCTTTTGTGCATCATTTTGTCACTAGAATGATTCACCATTTGCATCTGCTCCACTTATATATTTCCTTTACTGGATCATGTGTCCACAGTGCCACCTGTTAGCATTCAATCTCAAGGTGGGCAGTGGTCATAATGCTTTGGCTGATCAATGTATTTGTCATTTCCTTATATTATCACAATCACGATTACTAGATTTTCTCCCAGTGACAAAATTAAATTTTTAGCAGTATGTTGATATGGTGTTAAGTATTCATATTATAAAAAAATGTTCCATAAAAAAACTGAAATCTTATAGTGTTATTTATCCTACTATTAACTATTAACTTACAGTTTCTTTGGATGGACTATGGGATTCCCTTAGGATATGCCCATGTACCAGTACCAGTATGCCTCGTGGCATAAGGGACATTAGTTGCGGACTGGGATAGAACTTGCGTAGAACTGTGGTGTTTCACAGGTCTCTGTAGTAGGCCTATATATTGTTTCTGTTATTACTTCTGTTAAACTAATATTTTTTTAAATTGTTTTAGGTGCTGATTGTATAATCACATACTTCACACCATTAATATTGGACTGGCTGGCTCCCAAGTCCAAATACTAAAAAAGTATATAAAAATAGTCGGATTAGACAAGAATGTTTTTTGGTATGGTACTTGGTATTTTTGTCATTATGATAATCGGTTTTTATATTGTGTTGGATTATTAAAGAATTTTAAAAGTTGTTACCAGAGCATTTGATTAATTATGTTGAAAACTATTGTCACTAGATGATTTCCATTATTGTAATGATTATAAAGAATCTGCCTCAATTGCAAATAGAAACCGGATGTTGACCTAGGTTTCGACATGGATAACCACGCCTTCTTCGGAACGCACCAAAACTACAAACTGCCTAAAGAGGCATGGTCCAACATTAATAGAGAACACTCAAAAGGGCAAAAGACTCGCATAAAATTTAAAATAAATGGTACGCGTGTACCATGCCAAAACCTAGGTCAACATCCAGTTTCTATTTGCAATCGAGGCGAATTCTTTACAATCATTAAATTATGCATGATTGCTGACATGCTGCAATGTTACAAGTTCTCAATTTCCATCCCTGTCAACCATGGTATGAGGTATGTCCAGAAATTGAGTACTCGGTTGTTTAAAACTCAAAATGGCAATAAATTAAAGAGTAATTTATAATTTACAGATGTACTTCAAATATTACTTTTAGAGTTATGTCATTTTTGTTCTCAGTGCACTTTTTGAGCTGAGGGATGACCTTTCTGATGACGGGTTCTTTGACAGTTTGTTTGATGGCCCTGTGGATATTATTGTCAGTGAAAAACCTTTTTCCACCCATAAACATATTCAGAGAACTCAAAAGATGACTTTCTGGAGGTGCCAGATTACGGCTGTGATCAGAGTGGTTGATGTCCCAACCGGATGAATCAAAGAGTTACATTTGCGGTACTGGCTCTGCAGGGACTCGCATTGTCAGGCAGGAAGCATACGCCCTTCCTTAAAATTTCCCTTATGTCCTGTACTTACCTCTGTAGTTTCTTTAGGGCTTCACAGTACCTTTCAGCAGTAATTGTTTCCACAAGGAGCAAAAAATCAATAAGAAACATCACCATCTCACGAGTCATGATGAGGAACACTGGCTCTTGTGTTCATCATGAACATTCATTCTGTTTGCTGTAAACTACACACCCCACGTGCACTTCTGTATGCTTAATCACACTATTCCCATAAACATTTTTCATTTAGTAAAAAATTTGGAACAGTTGTAATCTTACCCTCACACTTATAACCATTAAAATTCTTTCTCTCTTCACTATTTTCAAAAGCTTAGAGAGACTTAAGATATACAAAAGAAAACCTTTTTATTTATCCTCATTTTCTATTGTTATTGTTGGCTCCAGTTTTTGCGTGTAGGGGTACATTCTGGCAACTGAAATTTTGATTTAACGTGACTAAATAACTGATGAAGATTTGCGTGTATATTTCTTGAATTTTGTTTTTTGTCAGTTTATTAAATATCACACTGTTTTTACAATTTCCACTTAATATTACAAATTACATTGTTAGTGTCGATCATATATGTGGTGCCACCGCCAGACACCACACTTGCTAGGTGGTAGCCTTTAAATCGGGCACGGTCCGTTAGTATATGTCGGACCCGCGTGTCACCACTGTCAGTGATTGCAGACCGAGCGCCACCACACGGCAGGTCTAGAGAGACGTCCTGGCACTCGCCCCAGTTGTACAGCCGACTTAGCCAGAGATGGATCACTGACAACTACGCTCTCATTTGCCGAGACGATAGTTAGCATAGCCTTCAGCTATGTCATTTGCTACGACCTAGCAAGGCGCCATAGCATTTGATATTGAGATTATAACATGTACTGTCAAGAGCAATGTACACAAATTGTGGATTAAAGTTAAGTATTATATCAACTACGTACTTTATTTGCTACTATTAATTCCCTTAACTGTTCCAGACCTCACGCCAGTCAGCGTGTAATTAAACGCGTGCATTTCGACCTCCTCTAGCAACACAGTGTTGGCTCTTCTGCCAACACTTCAATATAAATACTTCTGTTTCCATCAGAGGCATGCCCACTACTCCTCATATTCTGCAGTACTCACAATATTCCAAAGAGTTTACAAATTAAAAGAGCTTACAAAATTTTTTGACGAAAGAAGAATCATAACCAAGTTATATCATTATCGTATAAATTAATCCAGAAATAAATTTAATTATTAGTGTTAGATTGTGCAATTAATAATATGAATTTTAAGTATGCCCGATATTTTGTAATTTCAAATATTTCTAAAAGAAGAGTACATACATAGTACTGCCAAATTAATTTCTTTTTATACATTTTAGCCTGAAATATAATACATTGTATATAAAATTATATGAAATTCTTTTATTTAAACAATTGAGATAATGTTCACCTATACAAGAATAGATAGTATAAATGGAATAGGTTATTTCTATAAAAATAAAGGTAATGTTAGAAAAGGGTGTCCCATTACACAGTGCATTTCTCTTGGTAAGAAGAAATGGGTTTATGTGCCTCACCTCTTAGCTGGTGGAATTTGGAATACACACATTCAGTTCAACACGACATTACAACAAAAGTTTCCAGTTGACTGAGACAAATATACATGCATTCTATTACCAACACCTTGTCTTTGAGTCCAGTGCTGCCAACTTTATCAGAAAAGAAATCGCTTTGAGCATCAGAGGTTCAGTACTCTTAACTTTCTGGACCTACCTTCTCTCTCTCTGTCTCTCTCTCTCTCTCTCTCAGATGTATTGAAAGGCTTCACCATAATGGTAGCTAGCTGGCAGAAGGCTCTTAAAATTTTGTTTGATGGAATGGAACTTCCACTCTGCAGTAGATCTCCCTGTGAAGTTGAAGGTTACAATAAATCTGTGGTAACTCTTGCCTCTCATAAAAGGCGACTAGACATGAGGATTCTCTCACCCAAAACTGGCTCCCAAAGTTGGCATTATGATTTGGCTAAAATACCACAACACGTCTTTCAGTTTAAAGCATCAGTAGTTCCCTTCAGTGTGGAACCACAGTATTTTTCCAAATTTAATAGAAGTGTGGATTGTCTGGGGAGGGATGCCTCATATCACTGTGTTGCACATCCAGTGCCCGCCTGTGGGCAGCCGAGTGCTTGTGGCAGAGATGTACGTGGACTGGCAAACTGACTAAAAGAGCCACAGTCTGCAGGATGCAAATCAATGTGCACATCTTCTGTCCCTGAGCATAAGGCAGAAGTAGTGTCCTATGAGCCTGTGCCATACCAGAATAAAATGAAAAATCACAAGTTGAAATTTGCCTCAGTGGGCCATCACCTAATTCCAACCTTACCCCACCTGACAACCAGGAAACAAACAAATTTTGCACTTCCAATGTAGGTTGCATAAAAATGCCCATAAAATATTCCCAGAGTCTATATTCTCCCCAGTTTCATCCAAATGACCACATGCCAAAACAGTGCCAACACTACACTGGAACTTTAGTAGCTACTATTGTCACTTACCAGAATTAAACTGACTGACTGCAACCTGTCGTGTTGACTTTGTTGTATTACAGGAGACAGTTTCCAGATCACCATTCTCCCATTAGAAACTACAAGCTCTGTAGATATGTCTGCACACTGGTAGGCTCCTGTCTAACGTGAAATTTTCTTCTAGACACTGATCAGAACCAGTTGCAGTTTATGTACCAATATATTTATTCTCCATGGACAAATACAAGGATTTGTGTTGGATTGTGTACATATTTTGCACTTCCTCTCATAACTTTGTTCAAAAAATTGTAAACAAAAATATATATAGGTTACAAGTACATATAAATACTATTTGTGCAAACAAAAGTATTCTACTCCTCTGAAAGGAATTCATTAATACTATAAAAACATGTATTGATAAGAAACTCGTAACAATATGCAACATCAGTTTCTCACAAGACATTTACCAGAATTAGTTCAAACAGTGGACCAGTTGCTTCCACCTTTTTCAACTATCGGGAGACTTCAATGTACACAACCTGCTCTGGTGCTGCACAAACAAGTCCAGTAGATGATTAACAACAGAGCTCAACTTCTCTCTGAGTACAGGGGAATGGTCCAGTCTGAAATGTCAAAACCTATCCAGAAATTTTTCACACAGAGAGAATACAATGAAAAAATGCACTGTCAACATTTTAGTTGCTAAGGTGCACTGCAAATGTTTAAAGATATAGTATTAAAGCTGCTCACTTTTGCCATACAAAGAACTGCTTATAACAGTGGTTTGTACAGCCCTTCCTTCCTAGTGCGGATTGGCAAATAAGCAGATGCAGCCATGAAATAAGAACATAATGCAATGTAGTGTGAAGTCCACATTGCATACACACAAACTTGAAGCACTTAAACCATACCAAACATATCTCAAATCATTAGTGTTTTGAATAACTTGCAGTTCATATTGACAGTTAAACAGTTGCAAGTGTATTTCTTACACAAGTTATTAGCAGAGAAAACAAAATAAAGGCAGTGTATGATGTTACACTACAGATGGCTTCCATCAATTGGGACTTTCATTTGTTGACATTAAGTATCTTATAACAGTTCCTGTAGCACAGTTCTTATGATTTTTGAATAATGTATATTTTACTAACTATGAAACAGTTCCTTGTTTACTCCCTGTAATAACCACAAAAATGTCCATTGTCTACTGGGTGATGAAAACAAATGTTTTCCATAGACTAGGCACAACTAACGAAATATTAATTCATTGAGGAACATCACAGTAATTACTAGTTTCAATTATATGGAACTGAACTGGTGTAAGAAATGGTTGTGACAATTGTTCTGCATAGTTGCTACATACCAGGCATACTTGATCAAATTTGTGACATGTGGTGATGCAGATTGACATTGCAGAAATGACTGAAGTTGAACAATACTGAACCACTGATGAATCTGAAATAACAAAGAGGTATTGGAAATTATATTGTTTGACAATTTTTTTCAGTCATCAAAAACATCTTTCCAAATTGTAGAACACAGAACAAACACAACACAACACAGTAGAAATACAGTATTATCTCAGTAGATACATAAATTTTAACTTGATCCACAAAAGAGCGTGTGCTACTTGCAGCAGCTGCATTGTCTTGTTTCCAGTCTTTTATTTCAAATGTTCTAAAAATTCTGCTATTGAATAGACGCAATCATCTAATAAGAACATCCTTATGGTTTTATAAAAGAGTATGAATGATGATATGATGTGGAAGACTATTATAAATTAATATATCACTGTTTATTGTGGAAGTTTTGTAGGTTGATGTCCTTACTGACTGAAGATGTAGTTTTACCTTTTGTCTTTTGTCATGCTCATGGGTGTTAAAATTTTCATTTGTCTTTTAAATTCTTTCTAACATACTTACACATTTCAACTATGTACATACAGGGAAGAGGGAGGACAGACAACTTTTAAAAGAGGGGTTTGTGAGAATTTGTTTGTCGAGCATGTTGCATTGCTGTTAAAGTTCTTTTCTGGGTTAGGAAAATGAGTGAACTAGATGGTCTTACCCCAGAATATAATTCTGTACAGTAGGATGCTATGGAATTGAGCAATGTAGGTAATTCAGACAGTGATAAAACTTGCTTTAACAGAGAGTATCTGTAGACTATAACATATTTTATTTACTGTTCCATTTGTTTTGTGTCTATGTGCATGCTACTTGAAGTTATTTTGAAGCAATATGCCTAGAAACTTTGTTTCAATAGAAGATGAAATTTTGTTAAAGATTGTTTGAATCACCTTTTAAATAGAAATTTAGGATTTTTTTGTATGTCTTTCAGTAGTTTATTCCCTTCAAACCACCTGTTTAGCTGTGCTGTAGTTTTATTTACAATTGCTTGAAGCTGACTTGATGTGTTTCCTATAATCAGGATGCTTGTGTCATCTGCAAAAAAAGTATTTGTTTGTAACTCAATGTTTAGGTCTAAATTGCCCGCAGCTCGTGGTCGTGCGGTAGCGTTCTCGCTTCCCACGCCCGGGTTCCCGGGTTCGATTCCCGGCGGGGTCAGGGATTTTCTCTGCCTCGTGATGGCTGGGTGTTGTGTGATGTCCTTAGGTTAGTTAGGTTTAAGTAGTTCTAAGTTCTAGGGGACTGATGACCATAGATGTTAAGTCCCATAGTGCTCAGAGCCATTTGAACCATTTTTAGGTCTAAATTGTTTCTGTGTGGGAGAATGAGGATTGGCCCAAGAATGGGTACCAGAGGGACTCGTTTTTTTAGAATTTCTGCATTAGAGAAACATAGCCTAGTATTTTCCTTTAGTTCATGTTTTATTTGTATTTTCTGTTTCCTGTTTGTCAATGTCAGGTACAATGTGAACCGTTTTAGTGCAATTCCTGTAATGCCCATATACTTGGAGTTTGTCCAACAGTATGTTGTGCTCCAGTATGTTAAGGGCTTTATTTAAACCTAAAAAAATTCCAGGGGCACATTTTTGTCCAGTGTTTGCAAGGCATTGTGTATAACATCATAGGTGGCACTAGTTGTTCATTTATTTTTCCTAAATACATGCTGAGTATCAGTGAGAATTTTTTCTTTTAAAAATGTCATTAACCTATTAAACATTACTTTTTGTATGATTTTACTAAAGCCGATAGTAAGGCAACTGGTCCATAGTTTTCTATATTTGATTTGTCTCCTTTCTTATGAACAGGGACCACTTTAGCAATTTTTAAACAGTCTGGAAATGTGCCTGTCAGAAAAGATGACTTGATAATATCTGCAAGAGCCAGAGAAATGCTTGTAATACATTGCCTTATGATACAATCAGGAATACTGTCAATTCCTAATGACATTTTTCTTAAAAGTTGATGCAGCACAAATAATTTCGTCTGGAGTTGTTCGGCAAACATAGATTGAAGACAAACATGTCCGCACTTTGGTTTTCTGTTTCTTTCTAGCATCCTTTTTGTCACTGACTATTAAATTATTTGTGATATCTACATAGTAACACCTGAAAAGATTTGAAATGTGTTGGGGATCAGTTACACTCTTGTTCTCATGGTTCAGAGTGGTATTTTCCATTTTAGGGGACACTTTATTGACTTCCTTCTGTATATTACTTTTCATACTGTTTGCATTTTATTTTCTGACCCTGCTATGACCTTATCAGGTTTTTACCCCTCTGGCATGTAACTCTTTTGCAGATTTGAAGATATTTCTGAATCTAGTTGTTATTGTTTTTTCTGTATATGAGTAATTCTCTTTTCTTCATACTTGAGATTTTGATGCCTGTTGTTATCCATATCTTTGCTTTTGGAGTAGTGTCTCTTATTACGTATATTTTGAGGAAGGATGCAATCACTGAAGATTCTAGAGAATTTGTTGAACTTTTTATTGGTGTCATATTTGTAAATTTATTCCCACCTTTCTCCTGATAGTAGGGAATTGAAGGTTTCAATATTATATGTGTTGAAACTTCTTGCTGTCACAGGTCTTTTCTAGTTCTGGGTGGACAGCAGGTAGCTTGTGGTGGTGGTGGTGGTGGTGGTTGTTTGACCATGAGCTGTGGACAAGTATCTTTGGAGGGTAACAATTTGAGCTTCATGGTCACTAAGTCTTGTGCTTATACATTTTGCAGTACAGTTTGTATCCACAAATATCTGATCCAGGGTAGTTTTTGTGGCTCTTGGTCGGGTTGTCATAGCCTGTTTTAAGTTGAAAGTATCTGCGAGATTGAGGAATAGCTCTTCTCTTCTGCTGGTTCCAAGAAAACCTGTTGAAGTCCCTACACAGCACTACTGATTTCTTTTCTAGACGGCTTCTGTTTAGCACATATTTAAGCTTATTTAGGAATGACTCAGATTTCCATTTGGGGAGTGATAAATACAAGCTACAACTGATATGCCTCACTGACTTCGATGAGTGCCAGCTCAAAGTCCCATTTTGTGTTGAGATGCTGAAACTCATTAATAGATTTATATTTTAGACCTTGCTTGATGAAAATTACAGTACATCCATTTTTATAACTGTTTCTACAGAAATAATTTGCTAGTATGTGCCTTGGTATAGACAAAGGCAATTTGGTCAATATTTAGCCAGTGCTCTGTAATGCATAGAACATTGATGAAGTAGAGTTCCGTATTCAGTGAAATCTCTACATATAAAATGTTGTTTCGTATTGACTGAATATTTTGATGGCAAACAGAAAGACCTTTGTTGCTGCAATTTGATTACCAATACTGATTTTTTTTATGTTAATATTACAGATCCCTAAAGACGTTTTTATTACTTCACTAACCTCATTCTTGCTTGGTAAGGATTTGTCCATAAAAATATTTGTATGGGAGCCTGAAGTCGTCTTTTGAGTTGTTGGAGTCTGAATCTTGTTTTTCAGTGAGCTGTGGACCACTTCTGCATAAGAGGGAGATGTTTGAAGTTTTGGTGAACGGAGAAAATGGGAAGGTGGATCTGTTTTCTTCAATATTGTATGGCTAGTCCCCCATTTCTTGACAATATGTCTGCTTATATTTTCCACCACAAGCTGCCCCTTTAGCCCATTTAAGTGTAGTCCATGTTTAGTGTGAAATCTACATCCTATACCACTGAGATCAACAGCTTCTACATTTTCATATTGTGTGCACATTTTCAATAGCATTTTCTGAAAAATGCTTTTTTATCAGGAGGCTGAATTCCACTATTATTTCTGGGTGGAATCTGAATTACATTAACAGTCTTTTTGTCATCTTTCTAAAGACAAAGCTGTTATGCTGACCAGGTGAAGAGTCCAACAAAAACAACAGATTAATTTCTACAACTGGTAAGAAGGTGTTTTGGATGGAACACAGAAAATTATTCTCTCCCATTTTTCCAGATTTTGCGACATCAGTTAAGATTTTTGCAACTAAAGGCTATTTTTTAATTATTGGTCCTAATTTGCCTTGAGGTTCCTGAATACAGATACAGTTACCTGTTGACGACCTCTTGAGATACACTTTGTAATTTTGTGTCTTTCTTTTCATATATAATTTCCTGAATGTGTTTACCGAGCTTGAAGAAGCCTGTAAATCCATAATGTTCATCTCACGTGTAATTCAGAGTGCCCAATCTCATAGATCTCTGTGGGTAACAGTGCACAGGTTCTCACAAGTAGTTCTAAATCTTTCAAATAGTTGTTATTTCACACTTTTTCGAGTTTCATTTTGGTGCATTTTTCGTACTTCATATAAATCTATCTTCCAGTTAAACGATTCGTGTTCAGATTTTATGAAATGAAACTAGCTTTGCACACTACTTAACTTCAAGCATTTTCTTCCCCCTTCATTTAACAAAAAAACTGACAGCTTTTTCTTTGTCACTGAAAGCTATTATGCAATGTTTTCTCTAGGCTTGGAAGGTAAGTTATTTTTGTTCTAGATTTTTAATTAGCTCAACAATCATCGTTTGAACAAAATTCACAGAATCAGAGTTATTTCCTGTGTCTTCTAATATTTGTATTTCAATAATTTCTAACAAAATGTCAACAGCATTTGAATGAATGTCCAAGAAATTAACTAATGAATAACACGAGGTGATTTTGATGGCACACCACGTTCTTCATATTCTATTTTTCCAAGGTTAAAAAAATTAATTAGATTCCACATTACTGTGAAACTCTGGAATATGCACACACAGATACTATTAGGAAGCATATATGAAGAAATCACAAAGAAAATTAATTCAGTTTTATTTCCATCGGTAACATTTAGCAATACCTCAAAGCCAACTGCTAATTATTATGGATATTAAATGAGTTGCAAATTCGAGCGAATGGCAACTGTGAACACTTGTGTAAGAGAAACTACAATCAGTGTGCCCTCAACCAAGGATATGTGCCCGCCTTGTTGTGTATTCCCTATCTGCAACAGCTACAGCACGGGTATACATTTCTCCAGCCATCAGGTGAGCCACCAGTTTGGCAATTTTCAACTTTTTTAAAAATACTTTGTGTTTCTTAGCAGCTAAAATTTTGACATTGTGTCTCTTTTGGTGTATTCATCCTGTATAAAAATTTCCAGGGCAGATTTCGAAATGCCGGACTGGACCGTTTCCTTTTTAGTGTTGGAGAACCAATGCATTTAAGCAGCACAGCTCACAGTACATACTTTCACATAGACCTCACAATCTGTTGTCGAGCTCCCACTGTCCTCTTTTTCCTCCTGTTGCAGTGGATTGTCCTTGATGAACACTGTGACTGGGGCTGTTTTCTAATAGCCTCTCTCTTCTTAACAATGATCAGTAGAGTATGTTGGCTACCTTTTGTCTTCAGAGTTGTTTCAAAAGTTGACTGAGGAACTGGGATTTGATATTGTTTGGAAGATCTCCAAGATGATTATACTTGCAGCAGAAGACAGTTACGTTCTCTTAGGGTCATTATACTTGAAAAACTATGCATCAGTGGTCTAAAGAGATTGCAGAAGCTGTTGGAGAATTCTCAAGATTGGAATTACAAAAGGGTGGTGTCGTGGGGGAAATTTACAGAAATAAAATGGATTTGGTGTTGTATAGGTCAGTGGGTGAAATGTCAGATCCCTTAATCATGTAGCTATGTTACGGAACTTGAAAAGAGAAAAAGGTAGGTTGAGGTTAGGTGTAGAGGGAACTGTTAAAGTATGGTGGTAGAAAGGACAGAATGTCTGGTTTGTGAGTACAGTATTATCAACACAAAACCAAATACGGGAATAGATCTAAAAAAGAACAAGGAAATGAAATTGCAAGTAACCTACCATGTGTACAGTAGTGAATGGATTATCGTAGTCAACATAGACAAATCGACTACCTACCACAATAGTAAAAGTGTACATGATTACTAATTTTGCAGATGAGGAAGAAATTGGAAAAAGTATGAGATGAAATAAACTGTTCATTTAAGGGAGACGAAAATGTTGTGATGTGAGACTGGAATTCAATAGTAGAAAAGAAGGAAAAATAGCAGGAGAACATGGACTGGAGGAAAGGAATGAACACGTTAAAGGAATATGCAGAGGTCCTCTTTCTGCACCGGGGTTGAAGAACAGGATTCAGAAGTTAGAATTAACTGGCTATTTGGGAATTAATCCTGGGAGAGGCCAATAGCCAATTGTGCCACAGATTGTGTGACCTCCAATCAGTACCCAAGCTGTGTCATGACAGTAGAACATTCCATGGTCCACCATTCAAAAAATGCTGTGAACAATTTGGAAATGGTATCCGTACAAACTTCCAGGCTGTCGTGACACTGAGCAATGTTTGTAACCTGGAATGTAAACATGGTACACCATTAATAGATGCTACCCTCCTATGTGGAAATAAAAATGGGTTTCTCTCAGTAGTTTATTGCTTATTTCTCTTCCACATGTCCTTAAAAATGTTTTCACAAAGTTTCATTGGATTACAATCATTTTTTTTTACCATGGAGGTCCTCTTAACTAGCAAAAGTTTAATTATAAATACCCTGTAGGTTTTACATAAATCTTTAATCAACTATCTTTCATGGAACACGTCAGTGAACTAAGTACCACCCCAAGTTACTTTTTTACAGACTTGGCTCCAGATCTCATTGACAACAATATGAGAGACTGATTTCATTAGATGACTCGAGCACTTTAAATCTGAACTGAAGAACAAGTAGGTTCTTATCCATATAAACATGAGATCTACACTTGAACTTGCCAAGGTTTACTTGGTACTGAAAATAAAAAATTTGAAAGAAAAAACAAGAAATGGTGGGTTTTTTGAATGAATGAATGAATTTTTCTCTTTATAGAAACATCGAAGATTATCAGAGGCATTTAAAGTGCAAATACACTATTGGTATAAACAATACAACAAATTAACAATTGTTGAAGTATTGTATGGATTATTCTAATGCTCACAATTCCTAAATTTCATCAGTATATATTTTCAGTCACATCACTGTCTTTGCCTCAACTGAAAATCCATGTGCTTCATAAGCCCACAATTCCAAAATTTGGAATTTCTCTATTAGAAGTGGTGGTTCTCCAGTAAACTGAAGTATAACATTGAAGAGTTTAATCAGTTAGTACAGAAAACACTTCTATGTTATTTTAGTAGGTCATGTTAATTACTGTATTGTACTTGTAGCACATATCATACTATTGGTAGCTGTGATAGTTTCCCTTGACAGGCATCACAAACTATGGAATAAATTGTGGCAGCGTTATAATTTGAAGTTTTTTTAAAAGATGGGTCCACAATGAGCTCTGGGTGCCATGTTGTGTGTTATTAACACTGTGCTTTTTGTGGCTTAAAAACATAGATTGCACCCTATTGGTGGCACCACAGTATGTTGTCATATGCTGTATGACTGTATGCTACTTTGAGCACAGGGATCCTAACAGAGGCATTATTTCCTCAGAAAATATGCCTTTACTCGTTTTACATACCATTTCTCAATTTGATTATACCAAGACTGTTTGAAATTGATTGTTATCCACAGGAAATTAACAGAACTTCAGTGTGGTTCCGTTATCACATTATGATGCCAAGTAATGTGTAGACCCTGTCTTGTGCTTTGATGCAGGCAGGGTTTGCAGTACACCAAACTTTGTCATCAGTGCTTTGACCTCATAACTAATGGAATTAATGACTCTAGAAAATGATGACGATTCTGGCAATAACTTAAATTGATGTCACTTTTTTTCATAAATAGCATAGATTAACTGCTACATATATTTTTTATTGTGTAATGAAAACAAATACATATAGACAACATTTGTGGACAATCACAAGCTCATACAGTCTCACATCTCCAGATGGCAGTCAGCAACAATATAATGGAATGACTGTAACTGATAAATAATGCAGGTACAAAAAAATTTACAATTAGTGATATTCTTCTTGTGCGCAGGTCATGTTTTCCAGGCTGATGTGGCAATAGAAGACAGCAAAAGGAAAGCTGAAGTTTTAAATTTCACATTTAAGATCACACACACACACACACACACACAGGAGGAGAGGACAAACACACAAACAGTTGACGGTCACAAACTCTCTTGTATGAAGGGCACAGCAATAGGCACCCTGGGCATAGAGAAGCAGCTGAAGTAGTTGGAAACAAATGTCACCAGGACCAAACGAAACCCCAATTGAGTTATCAAGAGCATGCTCTATGGTATTGGTGATTTACTTAGCTTGCATTTATGATTCATCTCTCTCCCAGCACAGTCATACCAAGTGACTGGAAAAAAGTGTAGGTGACTCCTTTTTATAAGAAGGATAAAAGAATACACACACAAAATTACAGATCAGTATCGACAACATTGTTTTGCTACAGTATTCGTAAACATATTTTGAGTGCGAGTATAATAAATTTCCTTCAAACAGGACAGCTTTTGTCCACAAATAAACACGGATTTAGAATGCATCACTTGTGCAAAACTTAGCTTGCTCTTTTCTCACATAATAATCTGCGAACCATGGATGAAGAGTGACAGACAGATTGCGTATTCCCAGATATCTGGAAAGCATTTGACAAGGTGTCCCACTGAAGACTGTTAATGACAGTACAAGCATATGGAATAGGTTCCCAGATATGTGAGTGCTGAAAGACTTCTTAAGTAATAAAACCCATATGTTTGCTCAATGGCAACTGTTCACCAGAGACAAGGGCATCAACAAGAGTGCACCAGGGAAGTGTGATAAAACTGGTATTGTTATCTATACACAAAAATTATCTGACAGATGGTGAGTAGCAATTTACGGCTGTGGTGTTTGGAAAGATGTTGTCATTAAATGGGTAGGAGGATAAGAGGTGACTTGTAGTTTGTGTATGAATGGCATCTTGCTCCAAATGTTAACAAGTGTAAGTTAAAGCAAATGAGTGGGGAAAAAATTCCCATAATGTTCAAATACAGTGTTAGTAGTGCAATGCTTGATACAAATGTCTAGGCATAACATTGCAAAGTAATACAAAAGGGAATGAACATGTAAGGATGTTAGTAGTGAAGGTGAATGGTTTACTTCAGTTTATTGAGAAAATTTTAGGAAAGTGTAGCTCTTCTGTAATAGAGACGAACTATAAAACACTAGAGTGGCCTATTGCATTGAACTGGGGACCTAGAAATGACAGAGAGGCTTCGTCCACGCCGTAGCCCTCAGTGGTTCATAACCCCACAACAGGCTACAGCAGTCCACTCACCCCACTGCCGCCCCACACAGAATCCAGGGTTATTGTGCAGTTCAGCCCCCAGTGGACTCCCCCTCCAGGAACGCCTCACACCAGATGAGTATAATGCCAAATGTGAGCATGGTAGAGTAATTATGGTGTACGCATACGTGGAGACAGTGTTTGTGCAGCAATTGCCAAAATAGTGTAACTGAGGTGGAATAAGGGGAACCAGTGTGCACTTGCCGAGGCAGATGGAAAACCACCCACAGACTGGCTGGCACGCTGGACCTCGACACTAATCCATCGTGCGGATTCGTGCTGGGGACCGGCACGCCTTCCCACCAGTAAAGCAGTGTGTTAGACCGAACGGCTAACCGGGCAGACTAGAGTGACCTATTGTTGAGTACTGCTCCAGTGGAATCTCCACCAGCTTGCATTAAAGAAAGAATCAAAGTAATGCAGAGGTGAGCTGCTAGATTTTTTATTGGGTAGTTTGATCAAAATGCAAGTAGACTCTAAGACAGAAAGATAACACACCAGGAAGGAATTATCCAAATGGGATGGAAATCTGTAGATGTTATGTACATTTACAGACAAACAAGTGATTACAATTTCAAAAAATTGGATGATTTATTCAACAGAAAGAGCTTCACAAATTGGGCAAGTCAATAACATGTTACGCAAGCAGTTCTTTGGCTTGGCATTGATTGATAGAGATATTGGGTGCCCTCCTGACATATTGGCCAAATTCAGTCCAGTTGGTGCCTTAGATCATCAAAATCCTGAGATGGTTGGAGGATGTTGCCCATAATGCTCCATATATTATCAATTGGGGAGGGATCTGATGACCTTGCTGGCGAAGGTAGTCAGGTTGGTATCCCACAATGGTCCTGGGTGTCCCCAGACATGTCTTCAGCCTGGAGTCTCATGGACTGGAGTAAAATTGTCTTAATTGGTCAGTCCCACTTTGAATTGAGCACTGATGACCAGCGAAGATGTGTCTGCATATGCCCCAGGCAGCAGTGGGGTAGCAACCTGACTGACTGTCGCCTGCCATACAGCCTGACACCCAAGAGTAATAGTCTCGGGTGCCATTTCTTTTCAGAGCGAGACCCCTTTGGTTGTCATCTGCTGCACCCTTACAGCTCAGTGGTATGTCAACAATGTTCTATGCCTCATTTTGTTGCCCCTCATGACAAGCCATCCTGAGTTTACATTTCAGCAAAATAATGTGTACCCGCACATGGTGATTGTTTCTACTTCTTGTCTTTGTACTTGCCAAATTCTACTGTGGCCAGTAAGGTCATCATATCTCTCCCAAATCAAGAATGTTTGGAGCATTATGGGCAGACCCCTCCAACCATCTTGGTATTTTGATGATCTAACACACCAATTGGAAAGAATTTGGCACAATATCCCTCAGGAAAACATTAAACAACTCTATGAATCAATCCCAAGCCAAATAACTGTTTGCATAAGGACCAGAAGTGGACCAACATGTTGATGTTTTCAATTTGTGAAGCTCTTTCACTGGAATAAATCATCCAAATTTTCTGAAATTGTAATCTTTTGTTTTTATGCGTACTGATTTACATCCCATCAGGAAAATTTTTTGTGGCACATTGTTTTCTTTGTCTTAGAGTGTATTACAGAGGTACTTCAGGAACTCAAATAGGAAGCCATGAAAGGAAGGCAAAGTTCTTTCTTAGGAACATTATTGAGAAAATTAGAGAACCGGCATTTGAAGCTGACTGTAGAAAGAGTCTGCTGCCACCAATACACATTTCGCATAAGGACCATGAATATAAGAGAAATTAAACGACTAGTATTGGTATAAAGAATCCTATGCCAAACATCACATGGCAGCTTGCAGAGTAATTATGTAGACATGATGTTAATTTTGTTAGTGCCTTCTGTGCTCCAATTTGATTAGGGATGTAGGGGCTGAATGTTGCCTACAATCTTCCAAATTGTGAGAAATAGTTATGAGAATAAAGGAATAAGTTAACAAAACTGTTGTACACTCATTTCTTTCAAGGAGGCCTCTCTCTCTCTCTCTCTCTCTCTCTCTCTCTCTCTCTCTCTCTCTCTCTCTCTCTCTCTCGGCCCTGGACAACTGGAAAACCATGGCCTGGTCAGATGAGACTTGATTTCAGTTGGTAAGAGCTGATGGTGGGGTCTGAATGTAATGCAGCTGCCACAAAGCCATGAACCAAAGTTATCAACTAGCACTTTGCAAGATGGCGGTAGCTCCAAATAATGGTGTGGGCTGTGTTTACATGGAACGGACTGGGTCCTCTAGTCCAACTGAACCAGTCATTGACTGGAAATTGTTATGTTCAATCACTTGGAGACCATTTGTTCCCAAACAGCGGTGGAATGTTTATGGCTGTCAATGGGCCGCAATTGTTTGTGATTGGTTTGAAGAACATTCTGGACATTTTGAACAAATGATTTGGCCATTCAGATTACCTGACATATGAATACCATTGAACATTTAT
This sequence comes from Schistocerca serialis cubense, assembly GCF_023864345.2. Taxonomy (NCBI): domain Eukaryota; kingdom Metazoa; phylum Arthropoda; class Insecta; order Orthoptera; family Acrididae; genus Schistocerca; species Schistocerca serialis. The sequence continues at coordinate 1,008,938,639 of NC_064640.1, forward strand.
GAGACGTAATCTGGAAGTCAGTTCATGCACAAAATCCTCCACCCACAGCCCTTTTGCAAAATCATGGATGGCTGTAGAGGCAGCAGGCTCAATATTTCTGCAGAGGACATTGAATGACTTGTTGAGTCCATGCAATGTCGAGTTGCTGCACTATGCCAGGTCTGACACGACATTAGGAGGTATCCCACAACTCTTGTCACCTCAGTGTAGATACATGATGAAATGGTAGGAAAATGTAAATATACCAAAAAAAAAAGTTTTAATATCTTCTGCACTCCAGCATCAAGTTATACAGTATGATGATGATGATGATGATGGATGATGGATGATGATGATGATAATTTAATAATAATAATAATTATTATTATTATTATTCAAGTGATCACGTTTTTTTATAATAAACTTATTGATCTGCACAAGGTGTTACAATCACAAAAGTGTTCAAAGTGGCATCCACCAGATTATACACAGGCATGACATTGTTACACAAAGTTCTATAGTATCTGTTTGAACAATATTGTGGGCAGTGAGAATTCTTTTCATGTGCCTTGTTTAAGGTTTATCACACTAGAGGGAATAAAATGTCAGACTGGATGAACGAACTGGTCATAAAATGGTGTCCTCTTTTCCTATACATATTTTAGGAAATGTTCAATCCAACATTTAACGAACAGTGTGTGAATTGAGTTGAGGCTCCATAATGGAATGACATAGACACAGGAAGATCAAGTTGCACATTTCCACTAACATGAGCAGTTTGTTTCTCAGAAATACAGTGTACACAGGTGCTGTTGAATCACACAGGTGTGTTAACTGTCTTGGAAACATGGTGTGTGTTGTGGACTGGCAAGACAGCCAATCCACAATGACGGGTAGCCGAAAGGCACGCGTTTAAGCTCACGCAGGCTGACGTGAGGTCTGGAACAGTTAAAGGAGTTATACTAGCAAGAAAAGTACGTAGCTGCTGGAATACTTAACTTTAATACATAATTGGTGAACATCGGTCTGACGGTACGTGCATCACAAGATAAATAGCAAATGATAATGGCGCCTTGCTAGGTCGTAGCAAATGAAGTAGCTGAAGGCTATGCTAACTATCGTCTCGGCAAATGAGAGCGTAATTTGTCAGTGAACCATCACTAGCAAAGTCGGCTGTACAACTGGGGCGAGTGCTAGGACGTCTCTCTAGACCTGCCGTGTGGCGGCGCTCGATCTGCAATCACTGGCAGTGGCGACACGCGGGTCCGACGTATACTACCGGACCGCGGCCGATTTAAAGGCTACCACCTAGCAAGTGTGGTGTCTGGCAGTGACACCACAGTGTGCATTTATTAACTGTCTTGGAAACATGGTGTGCATTTGATGTCTCATATGTGGATACTTGGCGTGATGTAGCCTATCAGATTCTGTAGTTTACCTTTGCTTTTCTACACACACAACCATGTCTGCCAACTCAGTAACAGTACAATACCATTACACTAGGCTTAGGTGACCACACATGGACTGACTGTAGTCATAGATATTTACACGAGGGGTGTCGATATGCACATCATGCCATCTGCGGGGCATTAGTGGAGTTGCCTGTCTCCAACCCTCATGACAAATGATTGTCATTTTAAGAAATGTTGTGTCAAGTAAATGCAAAATTTTGTACTTTTGATAACTTTAGAGTGGGAATTTTCTGACAGGCTTACAGTCAATGCATTGACAAGTACAGTTCCAGTGCATTTTATTCACTACCTATTCCTTTTTCAGATGTGGGAAAAATTTGTTGCAGAAGAATTCTTTGGTGAGTTTGAAGAGAGATTGTACCATGGGCATTGCTTTCCGATCTTCAGTAATGTTATTTCTGTGTTAAACACAAAAGGTATAAACATGGGAAGTTACATGATCATACCTCTGTTAGATCAGTAACAATGGCTTGCCAGACTTGATTTTTTATCATGTATTTACATTTCTGAAGAAAGTGGCCCTTGTAAAATCTGCTCTAGTACTTACACCAAGTCACAGATTGATCTGAAGTTAATGCAGATCCATTAGGTACATTCTCTATAAATTTCAACAAAAGCGAAATGGAATGACCCTACAACAAAGTAGGGGAAGGACCAAGGGGGCTAATTTTGCAGATATCACCAGCATTTTAATGACGCATGCCAATAGAATGTCCAAAGTCTCAGTAGTAGATACTTCAATAAATATGATTATGAGCTTTAGACAAAATAAGGAAAAGAGGAAACTGTTACTATGAAATGCACCCCCCTACCCCCCCCCCCTCCTTGCAAGAATGTGATGCAATACAGGGTCTTGAAAAAAGACCACTATGCTTTGTGTGAGCTTCACCAAATTACATACATGTCAACAGTGAGTCGAGCTTTTTACATACTTCAGTTCTGTAATTGAATGTGGATTAATCCAGCAAATAAATTCAACCACTAGCAAAAAACTCTGTAGGACACACCAAAAAGGCTGCCAGTACTTTTGTAGCTAGAAGAAATTAGGTCATATTCCCATTCAGTTTAAAAAAGTTACCCAGTGTTCGTATTTGTGAGAACATCCTGTTTGTTAATGACTTCCTTGCAAACTGCACTTGGAAATGTGACACAATAAGCATGAATAAATGTTGTGACATTTGAGAGGTGGTGATGAGTGTTTTGAAAGCTTGCGGTGGCTATCTGAACAAACAAGGCATGCAGGTAAGCTGATGTCTGAGTGTCAGAAGCAGATTTTCCCGAGGCTGGAGAGTGTTTGCTTGACTGGGGGTGGACACAGCAGAACTGTCACTAAGATGTATGAAATGAAAGATGCATATTTTAATTTTAGTGAAAGTACACTGCCTGACAAAAAAGTGAAGCACATTGAGCACGAACAACATTAATGCATTCTGGTGGTCGTTTTTCCTGTCGGAGAGATTTGAAACTAATTTTTTATATACCCACAATGGTGTGTACATGTATGAAGTTACATTCACATTCAAACATGTCTTCTAGGTGCTTGACTTCCTTGTCAGACAGTGGATGTTACTGACCTGACAAACATGGTTCAGAAAAAACAAGTTCACCAGAAAACTTGAAGTGATGAGACAAACTCATTGCAACCTCAAGCACAATTCTAGGATAAATAATATCATTGAAATTATTTTAATTACAATAGATTATAAAATTAGTGACAAGTGAACCAGTGGAACAATATGATCATATGAAATGTAAACACCACAACAAGCCACTTTACAAATTGTGCGCAAGTACTAGGAATTAGACAAGTTCATTAAAAGTTTACTTGCAAATGTGGCAGTACTGTAAATTGTCCATAGTTACAGATAGTATGAAGGCCGCACGAGTTTCCCAGATCCTTAACTATTATTCCTAGTGGACTGGTACTCACAATTTACTATTTTATATTTATTTATAATTTTATGCAAGTTTTGTCAACTGTAAAACCAGATGAAAGTAAGCTGTGTGAACCTTTTTTCCACCACATGTTCAGTAGTGTCTTATCTTAACAAGAGGTCACTAAATAAACATAATTTTCTGTTTTTAAGTATCTTACATGTATGTATTATATTATATTTAGATGTAAATGGTGGTTATCATTCAGTGGTGTGTGCCATCACAGAGTATTTGAGGGGGAGTAGGGGGAGAACTAGATCTTTTGTGCATCTGTTGGTGTGTGTGTGTGTGTGTGTGTGTGTGTGTGTGTGTGTGTGTGTGTGTGTGTGTTGAGAGGTTGTATGGTTGAGTAGCCATGTAGATTTCATTGGACTTGGAATAACTGTTGGGAACATGAGTGAGACTTGAACTTTTCACTGGACTTAGAGTCTTTGCCTGTGTTTTCAGTGACTGATTTTACATGACTTTAAGAACTTTGTTTACAGTATTTGACTGTGTGAACTATAATCATTTACATATTTGTATTAATGTGTATTCAGGACAACTAAAATCATGACTGATAGTGAGGATCTGCACTTTCAGCCTTTGAGTGTTTTTTCAGTTTTGTGAATTAATGTGCAGTTAAATGAACTTTGTTTGCCCATGTTTCTGTATTCAGTGCTCTGCTCACACTACGTATAGTAATTACTGTTTAACTTCTTTTTCCCCCACCATTCACACCTGAATGACAAGCATTCAATAAATATGTATTTGATTTAAAATATAACACTCTGGTTTCATCAATATCATTAATCTTGTGGACTTTTCCAACCATTTTAGTCATATATAATATTATTCGGTGACTTGTGTATTTACTTAAAAGGATTTAGAATTAATTGTACATTACAAGTGTTGCCTTTAAAGTTACAGTGCATGTACCACCCCTCTGATAATGAGTCAAGCCAACAATTAAGGTCATGCATTGACCATACCAATAGCGGCCAATAAGGCCTCTAGTGTGCTTGTAATATGCTCACAGCTAACACCCATAAAACACCTGTAATATCCACACTATTTATTACAGAACAGCATTGCTTAAGTTTTTCCATCCGTTGTTGTTGTTGTTGTTGTTGTTGTTGTTGTTGTCTCCAGTCCTGAGACTGGTTTGATGCAGCTCTCCATGCTACTCTATCCTGTGCAAGCTTCTTCATCTCCCAGTACCTACTGCAGCCTACATCCTTCTGAATCTGCTTGGTGTATTCATCTCTTGGTCTCCCTCTACGAGTTTTACCCTCCACACTGCCCTCCAATGCTAAATTTGTGATCCCTCGATGCCTCAGAACATGTCCTACCAACCGGTCCTTTCTTCTTGTCAAGTTGTGCCACAAACTCCTCTTCTCCCCAATTCTATTCAATACCTCTTCACTAGTTATGTGATCTACCCATCTGATCTTCATCATTCTTCTGTAGCACCACATTTCGAAAGCTTCTATTCTCATCTTGTCCAAACTATTTATTGTCCATGTTTCACTTCCATACATGGCTACACTCCATACAAATACTTTCAGAAACGACTTCCTGACACTTAAATCTATACTCCATGTTAACAAATTTCTCTTCTTCAGAAACGCTTTCCTTGCCATTGCCAGTCTACATTTTATATCCCCTCTACTTCGACCATCATCAGTTATTTTGCTCCCCAAATAGCAAAACTCCTTTACTACTGTAATTGTCTCATTTCCTAATCTAATTCCCTCAGCATCACCCGACTTAATTCGACTACATTCCATTATCCTCATTTTGCTTTTGTTGATGTTCATCTTATATCCTCCTTTCAAGACACTGTCCATTCCATTCAACTGCTCTTCCAAGTCCTTTGCTGTCTCTGACAGAATTATGATGTCATCGGCGAACCTCAACGTTTTTATTTCTTCTCCATGGACTTTAATATCGACTCCAAATTTTTCTTTTGCTTCCTTTACTGCTTGCTCAATATACCGATTGAATAACATCATGGAGAGGCTACAACCCTGTCTCACTCCCTTCCCAACCACTGCTTCCCTTTCATGTCCCTCTACTCTTATAACTGCCATCTGGTTTCTGTACAAATTGTAAATAGCCTTTCGCTCCCTGTATTTTACCCCAGCCACCCTTAGAATTTGAAAGAGAGTATTCCAATCAACATTGTCAAAAGCTTTCTCTAAGTCTACAAATGCTAGAAATGTAGGTTTGCCTTTCCTTAATCTATTTTGTAAGATAAGTCGTAGGGTCAGTATTGCCTCACGTGTTCCAACATTTCTGCGGAATCCAAACTGATCTTCGCCGAGGTCAGATTCTACCAATTTTTCCATTCGTCTGTAAAGAATTCGCATTAGTATTTTGCATCTGACTCATTAAACTGATAGTTCAGTAATTTTCACATCTGTCAACACCTGCTTTCTTTGGGATTGGAATTATTATATTCTTCTTGAAGTCTGAGGGTATTTCGCCTGTCTCATACATCTTGCTCACCAGATGGTAGAGTTTTGTCAGGGCTGGCTCTCCCAAGGCCGTCAGTAGTTCCAATGGAATGTTGTCTACTCCAGGGACCTTGTTTCAACTCAGCTCTTTCAGTGCTCTGTCAAACTCATCACGCAGTATCGTATCTCCCATTTCATCTTCATCTACATCCTCTTCCATTTCCATAATATTGTCGCAAGTACACCGCCCTTGTATAGACCCTCTATATACTCCTTCCACCTTTCTGCTTTCCCTTCTTTGGTTAGAACTGGGTTTCCATCTGAGCTCTTGATATTCATACAACTGGCTCTCGTTTCTCCAAAGGTCTCTTTAATTTTCCTGTAGGCGGTATCTATCTTACCCCCAGTGAGATAACCCTCTACATCCTTACATTTGTCCTCTAGCCATCCCTGCTTAGCCATTTTGCACTTCCTGTCAATCTAATTTTTGAGATGTTTGTATTCCTTTTTGCCTGCTTCATTTACTGTGTTTTTATGCTTCCCCCTTTCATCAATTAAATTCAATATTTCTTCTGTTACCCAATGATTTCTACTAGCCCTCGTCTTTTTACCTACTTGATCCTCTGCTGCCTTCACTACTTCATCCCTCAGAGCTACCCATTCTTCTTCTACTGTTTTTCTTTCCCCCATTCCTGTCAATTGTTCCCTTATGCTCTCCATGAAACTCTGCACAACCTCTGGTTTAGTTTATCCAGGTCCCATCTCCTCAAATTCCCACCTTTCTGCAGTTTCTTCAGTTTCAATCTACAGTTCATAACCAATAGACTGTGGTCAGAGGCCACATCTGCCCCTGGAAATGTCTTACAATTTAAAACCTGGTTCCTAAATCTCTGTCTTACCTTTATATAATCTATCTGATACCTTCTAGTATCTCCAGGATTCTTCCATGTATACAACCTTCTTTTATGATTCTTGAACCAAGTGTTAACTATGATTAAGTTATGCTCTGAGCAAAATTCTACCAGACGGCTTCCTCTTTCATTTCTCTCCCCCAATCCATATTCACCCACTATGTTTCCTTCTCTCCCTTTTCCTACACTCGAATTCCAGTCACCCATGACTATTAAATTTTCGTCTCCCTTCACAATCTGAATAATTTCTTTTATTTCATCATACATTTCTTCAATTTCTTCATCATCTGCAGAGCTAGTTGGCATATAAACTTGTACTACTGTTGTAGGCATGGGCTTTGTGTCTATCTTGGCCACAATAATGCGTGCACTATGTTGTTTGTAGTAG